>NC_133332.1:80971902-81216902 GCF_042186555.1 Aquarana catesbeiana | reverse complement strand
CATGTTATACTTACTTGCTCTGTTGCAGTGGTTTTACACAGGGCTGCCTGGATCCGCCACTTCTCGGGTCCCTCTTCAGCCCTACTGGTCCCTCCCTTCTTTTGAGTGCCCCCACAGCAAACAGCTTGCTATGGGGGCACCCGAGCCAAGCCACAGCTCCATGTGTCCATTCAAACATTAAGTTGTGGTTCGGCTTCGCCCCCTCTTTTTCCTTATTGGCTAACTGACTTTGATTGACAGCAGTGGGAGCAAATGGCACCGCTGATGTGTCTCAGCCAATGAGGAGGGGAGTCCCAGATGTCAGAAGTCGTGGACATTGCTGGATCGAGAGGGGAATCAGGTAAGCATTAGGGGGGAGGGGGGCTGAGGGGGGCTGCTGCACACAGAAGGCTTTTTATCTTAATGCATAGAATGCATTAAGATAAAAAACCTTCTGCCTTTACAAACCCTTTAAGTGATCTGTTGATCATGAAGAGTTTTTACTCTCAGTCTGGCCCTGCCTCTCCCCACTGGTAATTTAATCTCACCTGGAACCTGCAGCCAGTGCTCTCAGTCTGTGGATCAGACAAGTCCTGTCTGGGAGAGCTGCAAGATTAGCAAAAACTAAGCTGTGTATGTAGAAGCTGACAAGCGGTAGGTTTGCTCAGCCTGATAGTTAGGATCTGCAATGTTTGTGTAGTTATTCCCCAGATATGGCTATGCTTTTGTTTTGTGGTTATTTGCCTGTTTATTTTCTGGAACACTGTACAGCACCTGTGAACAAAACTTGTATATAGCTCCAATAAACATCCTTATTATTTGCCACTTCCTCACTGGATTCGGTATCTGTGCCTAAAACATACCTCCCAACCGCCCCAGATTCATTGGGACCATCCTGGATTTTCATTTAAGTCCCGGTGTCCCAGCGAGGAGCCAAGTGCCGAGACAAGTTCCAGCACTTGGCTCCATTGAAATTCCTGGCAGAGGCGCACACACGCTAGCACTTGAGCAGGCAACGGCACGGGCACCGGCGTGGGCACCAGTGCGGCTTTTTTTCCCACACTTCCCTGTGACTCCTCCCCCCACTGTGACTGGCACTGACTCTGGGTCCCAGGGGAAGACAGACCAATCAGGTGCTGCCCTGGGCAAACATGGAGACATGGAGTCAGGTGACAGCAGGTGCAGGGAGCGGGACAGTACCCAGCTCCAGGAGGCGGCTGGCATGAAGAGCAGCGAGAGCAGCCAGGAACAATTAGCCTGGAGGGAGAAGAGCTCCGAAGACCTGCCAGGACCCATGGACAGGCTGACCAGAGGACGGCTGGACAGGCTGACCGGAGGACGGGTGGACAAAAGTGCAGGCAGCCAGGGCCAGCAACAAACAGATCCTTTGGATTGAGCAGCTCGGACATGACCTCCTGTGACCACCCAGCTCCACTACAAGGAAGGTAATGTACTCTGTCTCACACATACCAGCTCCCACAGACAGCAACTACAGACTGGGACATGGGCCACAAGAGAGACTGCAGACAGGGCTGGGGTCTATCTTACTTCCCTCTGCCCTACCCTGCCCCCTCTCCTTCCCCTCCCCTCTCTCCTTCCCTTCCCCACCCTTCCCCTCTCCCCCCTCCTTCCTCTCACCCCCCTCCTTCCCCTCTTCCCCCTCTCCTTCCCCTCTACCCCCGCTTTAATTTGAATCGCCCGGTTCCCACTGTCACACAAGTCCCACCTCCTGGTTTGGCTCCTTGGATAGACAGCAGATTTGTCCAATGCGGGACATGTGCTGTCTATCATAGGTAGGAGCCAATCAAGAAGGTGGGACTTGTGTGATGGCGGGCATCTGGCAATTCAAATTAAAGCTGTCACAGCGGGCGTCACTGACCTGTGTGATGATCCGGCTGGCTCTCCTCTTCCTTTCTTCTCACCGATCCCCTGCACTGGTGAGGCTGCATAGATGGGCACTGGTGAGGCTACATTGGATGGGAACTGGTGAGGCTGCATAGATGGGCACTGGTGAGGCTGCATAGATGGGCACCGGTGAGGCTGCATTGATGGGCACTGGTGAGGCTGCATAGATGGGCACTGGTATAACTGCATTGGATGGGCACTGGTGAGGCTGCCTTGCTGGGCACTGGTCAGGCTGCATAGATGGGCACTGGTTAGGCTACATAAATGGGCACTGGTCAGGCTGCATTGCTGGACACTGGTCAGGCTGCATTGATGGGCACTGGTGAGGCTGCATTTATGGGCGCTGGTGAAGCTGCATAGATGGGCACTGGTAAGGCTGCATAGAAGGGCACTGATCAGGCTGCATTAATGGGCAGTGGTCAAGTTGCATAGATGGGCACTGATGAGGCTGCATAGATGGGCACTAGTGAGGTTGCATTGCTGGGCATCGGTTAGGCTGCATTTCTGGACACTGGTGAGGCTGCATTGCTGGGCACTGGTCAGGTTGCATAGATGGGCACTGGTCAGGCTACATATATGGACACTGCTCAGGCTGCATAGATGGGCACTGGTCAGGCTGCATTGCTGGGCACTGGTGAGGCTTTATTACTAGGCACTGGTCAGGCTGCATTGATGGGAACTGGTCAGGCTGCATAGATGGGCAATGATCAGGCTGCACTGATGGGCAGTGGTAAAGCTGCATAGATGGGCACTGGTGAGGCTGCATAGATGGGCACTAGTGAGGCTGCATATATGGGCACTGGTCAGGCTGCATTGCTGGGCACTGGTGAGGCTTTATTACTGGGCACTGGTCAGGCTGCATTGATGGGAACTGGTTAGGCTGCATAGATGGGCACTGATCAGGCTGCATTGATGGGCAGTGGTCAAGCTGCATAGATGGGCACTGGTGAGGCTGCATAGATGGGCACTAGTGAGGCTGCATATATGGGCACTGGTGAGGCTGCATAGATGGGCACTGGTGAGCCTGCATAGATGGGCACTGGTCAGGCTGCACTGCTGGGCACTGGTGAGGCTGCATTGATGGGCACTGGTCAGGCTGCATAGATGGGCACTGGTCAGGCTGCATTGCTGGGCACTGGTCAGGCTGCATACATGGGCACTTTTTAGGCTGCATTGATGGGCACTGGTCAGGCTGCATTGATGGGCACTGGTGAGGCTGCATAGATGGGCACAGCTAAGACCTGCATTCTTTATGTAGCGCACTGCTGAGCCCTGCATGCTTTATGTAACGCACTCCTGAGCCCTGCATTCTTTATGTAGTACACTCCTGAGCCCTGCATTCTTTACGTAGCATGCTCCTGAGCGCTACTTAGCCCTGCATTCTTTATGTAGTGCACTCCTTAGCCCTGCATTCTTTATGTAGCATGCTCCTTAGCCCTACATTCTTTATGTAGTGCACTCCACAGCCCTGCATTCTTTATGTATCACACTCCTGAACTCTGCACTGTTTTTTCTCTATCTTCATAACATTTGGTAGTCATATCTCAGAAACTTCTAAGATCTTTTTTTTGTTAAGTATCTTTTTTTTATCGCATGGACAAAATGTGAGAAATAACGTATACATCATACAATCATTCCATAAACACATACAACATACACTGCATATATAATTTTATATATATAATTTTAGGAAAATATGCTTGAAAAATAGTTTACCATTTGCCAATAAAAAAAAAAATATCCAATATCTTCTTAAGGGGGGAAGATTTCCCCCTTAAGAAGATACGGAAACCCCTGTATCGAGACACATAGGGGAAGGGGACAGGACGGCACATTTGCACAGGTGATCTGACAGAGAGGAACAACATACCATCCCGATACCAGTTCGGTATTTACCATTGTTTTACCTGACACACTGGCGCACCTAATCTATGTGAGTACCCCAGTTGGGGGCATTTTTTGCTTTCTGTTTATTAAAAGGTTAAAACTCTATTACACTATACACTCACAGAGGTACCATACTGACGAGTCCAGGATTCCGGTGTAACTACAAGAGCCCATGCATGTTCTGACTGCACAGACTGTTCTGACTGTGCTTAGTTGCAAGGTCGCACGCTCTGAGGTAAGCATTAAATACCTAAGGGGAGCACCAGAGTGAGGAACATCACGGCATGTTCTGGATTTTATAATCACATGAACTTTATTGCACTTAGCAGTTTTATAATCGCATGAACTTTATAATCGCATGAACTTTATTATTGGATAAACTCTTTTTGGATACCATATACTTGTACAGGAGCACTTCTTTGAACAACCCAGCAATGCAATATTGATATACTTTATAATACTGGATGCTATATACATGCACAGGAGCACTTTTTTATGCATTAGTGGGTCACTGATAATCTATACAGGAACATAAAAGTGGGAATTTCACCTCTTTGCACAGTAGCACTCTATATCTATTATCATCATTGTTTATGCTTTTATTTACAATATATGTGTAATATTTATATTCAATTTTAATATATGTGTTCATTTATTGCACTATTGTCACTTTACATTGTTGTGAAAGACTTTTTTTTTTTTTTTTCACCATTGGAGGTTTTTTATATATTTCTTTTTACACTGGTATAGTGTATGACTTTGGAAAGTGCAGTGTATATATTTATTTATCAACATTTATCCACATTTGCATGATATATGAGGCATGTTTAACGCTTGCAACTGATTTTTGATAGTTAAGGCATTTTGGATTAGTGGAGGCTCACAGGACTCTTTATATTTAAAAAAAAAAAATATGTCCCCGAATTTCATTTAAAAAATCTGGTCACATTATCATAAGCCCCGCCCCACCTAACGGCGTCATAAACCTTTTCAAGGGCTGGTAGGCACCGGCAGAGTAGCACTTTATATCTATTATCATCATTGTTTATGCTTTTATTTACAATATATGTGTAATATTTATATTCAATTTTAATATATGTGTTCATTTATTGCACTATTGTCACTTTACACTGTTAGGAAAGACTTTTTTTTTTTTTTCACCATTGGAGGTTTTTTATATGTTTCTTTTTACACTGGTATAGTGTATGACTTTGCAAAGCGCAGTGTATATATTTATTTATCCACATTTATCTACATTTGCATGATATATGAGGCATGTTCCCAAATTTCATTTAAAAAATCTGGTCACATTATCATAAGCCCCACCCCACCTCCCGGCGTCATAAACCTTTTAAAGGGCTGGGAAGCACCGGCAGAGAGGTTAAGAGGTTAAGTTAAGTAGGGGTATGCTAGAACCTCTGTCAGTTTGTTTTGAAACAAGCAGAACCGTTACAGAAAGGAAAAAGCATGTGCCTTTTTTCCATTTTAAAGCTAAAATAAAATGTGTGTATATATACATTTTAAATGAAACAGCAGCTATTATAAGGTTTAAAAATCCATGTGTATGCAGGACAGTATATACAAATGATAATAAAGTCTAGGTAAGCTCATTGTTACTTTGTAGTTCATCTTCATTAAAGTTTATACCTGTTGATGTACTGGATGCCCAAAAGAATATGTTAGTCTTGTCAGCATGTGTCAAATTATTTAACCATAACTCTATGGCTAATTTGCATGACTAAATCATTATATATAATATAATATAATATAATTATATTTTTAATGACATTGGGGTCAATTCACTAACCTTTACGCATACGATAAGGGTATCATGTTTCTCATTTGCATAAATTATTGCATGCAGTAAATTAAGTCCAATTCACAAAAAAAAAAAAAAAAAAACAATTAAGCAGTATTTACCAAAAAAAGCATGCAATAATTATCACCAGGGTTTTGCTGGCGGCATCACATGCAGTATTTGTCAAGAAACAGCTTGGGGGTCAGTGACTCCAGGCTGTTTTTTGACAAGTAGCTGGTTGCCAAGCAATGGGTGGGGAAGCCGGCCGCCACGTTCTTAACAACAGATGACTCATCAGCTGTCAGCGTGCTTCGCCGCTAACAGCTGATTGTAAAAAAAAAAGCCCACAATGAAAAAGTATGGAAAAAAAACTGTGTGGGTTCTCCCCCCCCATGCATTCCAAGCCCTTTGGGCACCCCATGTCAAAATGTTTTTAAAAAATGGCGTGGGGTCTCCCTAAAATCCATACCAGACCCTTATCCAAGCATGCAGCCCGACAAGTAAGGAAAGGGGGAGGAGACAAGCGAGAGCCCCCCCCCTGAACCATACCAGGCCACATGCCCTCAACATGGGGGGGTGGGTGCTTTGGGGGAAGGGGGATTTGCCCCCCCCACCCCAAAGCACCTTGTCCCCATGTTGGTGGGGACAAGGGCTTAATCTCCACAACCATGGCCGGTGGTTGTGGGGGTCTGTGAGCAGGGGGCTTATCAGAATCTGGAAGCCCCCTTTCACAAGGGGGGCCCCCAGATCCCAGCCCCCCCATTTGAATGAGTTTGGAGTACATAGTACCCCTACCCATTCACAAAAAAAGTGTCAAAAAAGTAAGAAAAACCCAGAGAGTTTCTTTCTCAAATCCTTTATTGAAAAATAAGTGTCCCCCCATGTAAATCTATTGTCAATCACGACACCTACGCACCGCCGGTACCCAAAAAAAAAGAAAAAACGAACTCTGTTCTCGGACGACTGGCAACTGAATGCCTCCTTCGCTCCTTGACTATCCTCACTAGAGTTTAGGTCATACAGGGCACTATAGAAATTTTGAAACTGTTGGGCAATATCCTCGTTTTTAGATTGGGCCGCACCTGATGAGTCCATGATATGATGAACTGTGGAAGCAAGCGTGCGTTACTGAGTAGCCCTAGCCAGGAGCTTGCCTGGCTTATTCCCTTGTTCATAGAACAATTTCTGGGTTAGGACATGCCGCCGACGCCCTCTTTTAAAGAGTTCTTCCAATAACAACAAACGAGTTTCCTCCAGTTCTTGTGCTATCGTAATTGCCTGTGAGCGCTTATGTTGGGTTTCCAGCTTACAGATCTTATCGGAGAGCTCCACTATTAGAGCTTGGCTTTCTTTTTTTCTTCCGGGCTGCTATGGAAAGCAGATGGCCTCTTATGACACTATTGTGTGCCTTTATTTATAAATTTAATTTAATTTCATTTATTTCATTTATAAATATTTGGGTGTTTGGATCAGCAATTTCATTTTGATCTATCAAATAACTGAAGGACACAGTAATATTTCAGAAGTGAAATGAGGTTTATTGGATTAACAGAAAATGCGCAATATGCATCAAAACAGAATTAGACAGGTGCATAAATTTGGGCACCCTTGTCATTTTGTTGATTTGAATACCTGTAACTACTTAGCACTGATTAATTGGAACGCACAATTGGTTTGGTGAGCTCATTAAGCCTTGAACTTCATAGACAGGTGCATCCAATCATGAGAAAAGGTATTTAAGGTGGCCAATTGCAAGTTGTTGTTCTCTTTGACTCTCCTCTGAAGAGTGGCAACATGGGGGCATCAAAACAACTCTCGAATGACCTGAAAACAAAGATTGTTCTACATTATGGTTTAGGGGAAGGCTAAAAAAGTTATTGCAGAGATATAAGCTGTCAGTGTCCACTGTGAGGAACATACTGAGGAAATGGAAGACCACAGGCACAGTTCTTGCTAAGACCAGAAGTGGCAGGCCACATAAAATATTGGAGAGGCAAAGGCGAAGGATGGTGAGAACGGTCAAAAACAGCCCACGGACCACCTCCAAAGACCTACAACATCACTTGCTGCAGATGTGCATCCTTCAACAATTCAGCGCACTTTGCACAGGGAGAAGCTGTATGGGAGAGTGATGCGAAAGAAGCCTTTTCTGCACACACGCCACAAACGGAGGTATGCAAACGCACATTTGGACAAGCCAGCTTCATTTTGGAGTAAGGTGCTGTGGACTGATGAAACAAAGATTGAGTTATTTGGTCATAACAAGGGGCTTTATGCATGGTGGCAAAAGAACACAGCATTCCAAGAAAAACACTTGCTACCCACAGTAAAATTTGGTGGAGGTTCCATCATGCTGTGGGGCTGTGTGGCCAGTGCCGGTACTGGGAATCTGGTTAAAGTTGAGGGTCGCATGGATTCCACTTAATATCAGCAGAACAAGACAACGACCCAAAACACTGCTAAAAATCTACTTGGGCATTTATGCAGAGGAACAAGTACAATGTTCTGGAATGGCCATTCCAGTCCCCAGACCTGAATATCATTGAACATCTGAGGGGTGATTTGAAGCATGCTCGGCAAACCATCAATCCTAATTGAACTGGAGATGTTTTGTAAGGAGGAATGGTCCAAAATACATTCATCCAGAATCCAGACACTCATTACAGGCTATAGGAAGCATCTAGAGGCTGTTATTTCTGCCAAAGGAGGCTCTACTAAAAATTGATGTGATTTTTCTGTTGGGGTGCCCAAATTTATGCACCTGTCTAATCTCATTTTGATGCATATTGCGCATTTTCTGTTAATCCAATAAACCTCATTTTACTACTGAAATATTACTGTGTCCTTCAGTTATTTGATAGATCAAAGTGAAATTGCTGATCCAAACACCCAAATATTTATAAATGACAGTCATGGAAATTGTCAGGGGTTCCTAAACTTTTGCATATGACTGTAAATAGATAGTCCAGTCTCGAATATTGATTGTGTGGAGGTGAGAAAAAGGTATAATTAATCCTTATCCCTCGGATAGAGGGTCCGCCAAGTATCATGCAATGTAAGAGAAGCCAAGTGAAGTTTGATCTGATGAAGAGCAGAGAAGGGAAGAACAGAGGCATCATTGGAGGTATCCATCAGAGGGTTCGGGGGGACGCAGAAGTCCCCCCCCCCCGAGAATTAAGAGGCCAGTCTGAAAGAGCGTAAGTTTCATAAGAACATCTCGCAAAAAAGGTACCTGTTTGGAGTTGGGGCAATACACATTTGCCAGTGTCACTGGTCTATTTTTCTAGATACCATTTAGGAAGATAGGTACCTTCCATCCAGATGCGATAATTGATCTTAAATTAAATGAAAATGATTGAGAAAGCAGAATCGAGACTCCCTTAGTCTTAGAGTCTAGGTAGCATGATACGACCTGGGGATTCTTCTAATAGAAAGGCGAGGAAAAGAGCCCATCTTGAAGTGTGTTTCCTGCATGAAAATGATTTGTGCCCTATGGCGATGTGCTTCTGCAAGAAGGCTGCTACGCTTCTCAGGAACATTAATGCCTTTAATATTAAGTGTGTATACTTTGAGAGAGAGAGGAGCTAAGAAATTTAGGGTACGAGACATGGTCAGAAATCTGGGTACCTGATTAAATCTGTTCACTAAAGCAAATCACCAGGTGATCTGGATGGAGAGAGCAGCCGCAGAAATCAAAATGATATGTAGGAAAGCAAAAAAAAATGGGGGGGTGGGACGGGACAGGAGGATAGGGGAAGATACGAGGGAAAAGAAGAGCAAGAAGCTGGGAGTAAATGTGGTAAAGCAAAAGTGACTACTCTATGTCGTTTGACCCAGTCAGAGTGGTGGGGGTATGAAGATTCTCAAAAGGAAGGGCCAAACACTTACTAAACACTTCTAATATACACCACAGGTGAAAATACACCTGCTAGTCCACCTAAAAAGGGGAAAACTGTGGGGAAATAAGGGAAGGGAAAGGCATGCCGGAGAGGTACAAAGGAGAGCCTGCCTCTGCATCTGTTATCTGTCCGCTTCCCCTAGGCCCTGTCCCAGGCTCATAAGACAGTTCCCTTTACCGACTCTAGAATAATAATGAAGCCTAGACAGCGTCAGCGACCAGTCTGAGTAGCGTTGGGCAAGGGCTCCAGCTATAGATCATGCACCAGGATGTGCAAGACCGCAGGCCAGAATTCCCCCAATCCAAATTGCACCACAGTAGATAAATATAAAAATGCATAACAGTTGGGCCATATTTTATAACAGACAAAACAGTTGTAACAGTGGCAACTATAAACGTTAGTCAAGATAAGCTATAATGGGGTCTAGAATTCCCTAAAAGTATTGTAACTAGGGAACACCAGATAAAGGGCAGGACCCTCGGATCCTAATCTACACCTTTATGTGTACAAGCGTCCGCGTGAAGCTCTAAAAAGGCAGTGATCTCTGGCGTAGGACTCACAACTCTGTCATTGCTGCCATCAACCTAGGGCAACATGTGATAACTCTTAGGCATATATTTATGTCCATCACCATAGTTCCCCTGCAGGAAAAGGAAAGGAAATGATATAGGATAACTTCCGCTAAAGCAATTTTGCTCACATACTGGTTCATGGCAGTCTTAATGTTTGTGTTATGTGAGCGAAGTGATGGACCCAAATCTCAAGAGTCAAGTGAGTATCTCTTAATAGTAAGTGCCTATAAAAACATTGAAAGGGGCAAATGGAAGATCGAGACCTCGAGACCTCGAGATACAGTGCCTTGCAAAAGTATTCACCCCCCTTGCCATTTTTCATGTTTTGTTGCCTCACAACCTGGAATTAACATGGATTGTTTGAGGATTTGCATCATTTAATTTACAGAACATGCCCACAACTTTGAAGATGTTTTTTTTTAATTGTGAAGCAAACAACAAATAGGACAAAATAACAGAAAAAGTCAATGTGCATAACTATTCACCCCTAAAGTCAATAATTTGTAGAGCCACCTTTTGCGGCTCTCCCAGCTCCAAGTCGCTTTGGATAAGTCTCTATGAGCTTGCCACATCTTACCACTGGGATTTTTGCCCATTCCTCCTTGCAAAACTGCTCCAGCTCCTTCAAGTTGGATGGTTTGCGCTTGTGAACTGCAATCTTTAAGTCTGACCACAGATTTTCTATTGGATTGAGGTCTGGGCTTTGACTAGGCCAACACATTTACATGTTTCCCTTTAAATCACTCAAGTGTTGCTTTAGTAGTGTGTTTGGGGTCATTGTCCTGCTGGAATGTAAACCTCTGTCCTAGCCCCAAATTACACACAGAGTGGTACAGGTTTTACTCAAGAATATCCCTGTATTTAGCACCATCCATCTTTCCCTCAACTCTGACCAGTTTCCCAGTCCTGACTGCTGAAAAACATCCCCACAGCGTGATGCTACCACCACCATGTTTCACTGTGGCGATGTGATGTGTTTGGTTTGCGCCAGACATAGCGTTTTCTTTGATGGCCAAAAAGTTAAATTTTAATCTCATCAGACCAGATGATACATACATACATTTTGGGAGTCTGCCACATGCCCTTTTGCAAACTCAAAATGTGCCATTTTGTTTTTTGCTGAAAGTAATGGCTTTCTTCTGGCCACTCTGCCATAAAGCCCATCTCTATGGAGAGTAGGGCTTATTGTCGTCCTATGTACAGATACTCCAGTTTCTGCTGTGGAACCCTGCAGCTCCTCCAGGGTTATCTTAGGTCTCTGTGCTGCCTCTCTGATTAATGCCCTCCGTGTGTTTTGGTGTGCGGCTGTCTCTTGGCAGGTTTGATGTTGTGCCATGTTCTTTCCATTTGGTTATGATAGATTTGATGGTGCTCCTAGAGCTCATCAAAGATTTGGATATTTTTTTATAACCTAACCCTGACTTGTACTTCTCAACAACATTGTCCCTTACTTGTTTGGTTATGATATATTTGATGGTGCTCCTAGGGATTATCAAAGATTTGGATATTTTTTTATAACCTAACCCTGTAGGTTATGACTGTATATAACCTGTATATAACCTCCATATGCAATATGTCTATCAAGAGTAGTAAGAAAAGGGCGCAGATCCCTCCTATGCCAGAGCGTAATGGCAGATAGATCCTGGAAGATCTGTATATGCGCCCTCTCATGAGTCAATTGCCCATGGGTACGAGCCAGATGTAGTATATCTTCTTTCTGTGTGAAGCTGACTAAGCAACAAATGGTGTCCCTGGGGGGATCAGCATCCTGACCTCTAGGACTGGGTGCCCTGTGACACCTTACCATCTCCACTGGTGCATATGGCGGTCTGCCAAGTAAGGTGTTGCAAATGACCCAAACCACTGATTGCAGCTGAGGACCTTCCACTGACTCCAGAATCCCTCTTATACGCAGATTACACCTCCAGACCCTATTGTCAAGGTCCTCTAGGTGACGGCTTATATCAATTAAATGTTGAGCATGCACACTTGTGGTTTTCTGTACTTGCTGAATAGCTTCACCATGAGTCAGGGCCACATTCTCCAAGTGCTCCAAGGGAGAATCCACTGCTCTCAGATCAGTTTGGAGATCCGAGATCGCTGCTGACAATGTATTTTTAATGTCCATGGCCATCATCTGCAAATCAGCTAAGCTGAGGAGCGGAGAGGGCTGAGAGCCAAGGTTATTATCAGCTCCTGTCATAACTGTGTTGTTCACTGGGGCAGCGCGGCTCTCCGAACTGCAACTCGAGGCCTGAGGTGGGGCCTGGGAGTCAGTTTGTTGGGTGCAGAATAGAGCTGAGATATTCCAGCTTAGCTGCGTGTCGCTATACTTCTGGGATCTGATGCCTGTGGAGCTTCTATCCACCATGTTACTGGCCTAATACGTGCTCTCTCCCGCTTATAGTAAGCTATGTAAAGGCTCTGGGTGTTGGAGCTCCTTTCCTAAGCTGCAATCACAGTCCGGTACCAGGCCATGCCCCCTTAGTTTAGTTCCACTTTATGATTTACTGCTGTTTGAGGGCTCTGAGCTTCAGCAAAATGGCATCCTCCTGCAAGAAGCAAGTTGTTATGGGTAAAGTTGCACTTTAGGTTAAACGGAGAAAGAATTTGCAACTAAACAGGAAAGCAGCATAGAAACCAACCACTAAGGGACTCTAACCCTCAATCTTCTGATCCAAAGTCAGATGCCTTATCCATTAGTCCACACGGTCCGCCTCTGGGTCACCATTTTTGTTTGTGGTGTTCGGCTGAGCCAAACACTTGAAGATCACCTGGGACTTCTTCTACTTTCTTTGCTCAAACAGCTTTGGTAGAAAGGATCTGAAAAGTTTGACTTGGTGCCAAGGCCATGCTTTAAGAAGTGCATTTGCAAAAGGGCCTAGGTGCAGAGTGTTAATACAGCTCCTTGACAGTGGTAATAGATCAATAGAGTACCACTTGTAGATATTTCTAGAGGCAGCCAGAAACATCAAAATGTGTTGTCAGGATGGCTGAGTGGTCTAAGGCACCAGACTCAGGAGATGTTTCCTCACATTGTGTGGGTGTTCTGGTCACCAAATGGAGGCGTTGGTTCAAATGCCACTTCTAACAAAAATTTTACACATTTAGCTTGAACTAGAATGACCACTTCCACTGTGTTTTCATGCTACTATGTCACTGACAAAAAAACAAAAACAAATAATCCCAAAACTTTGCAGATACTTCATAAAGATCAAATTGTTCTGAAAACCCTGCTAGGCCATGCTGTAAAATCTGTTATTTCAAGTGCAACTTTAGTCAGAAAATTAAGTCCTGCTAGATCACTTCAGGTTGGCCTGTTTTGCATGTATAGTTATGTAAAACATTACAAATAAGTGTACATACACTTGAAAATCCAGTAATACACTGTTTCACCCTGCTCTGCACATACTCAGTTGCTCTCCCATTTTAGGCATATTTGGGCACTACTGAGTTTGGAGAGGCTGATCGATTGACAGCCTTAAAGCGCAATTAAACCCTCCTATCCTTTACAGCCAATGAAGCTGCTTCTGTTTAAACTGCGATGGCCATGGTGCTGCACATGTGATCAGTTATGACACCAGCCATTTGATGGTTTGACAGTTTGGTTGAGAACACAAGCAAATGTGACAGTTATCAATCCCGGGATTTCAGGATTCTAACTGTTTTTTGAAACTTAGACATGTGCATTCGTTTTCGTCTGAATGCATTTTCATCCGAATTTCAGGTATTTTTGTTATCGTTTTTAACAAGCAATAACGAAAGTGCAGAATCCGAAAAACAAAAGATCCGACATAAACAAATGCTTTATTTTTGTTTTAGTTGTGACAACAGTTCGATATAGATAGGAGATTCGACATGATGCTAACAATAACAATCTGTGTCCATCGAACCTGTGGTTGAATGTGCCTAACCTTAGCTCTATTAGTCCAAGATTATTCTACATAGAGGGAAAAGATTCGACATAGAGGGAAAAGATTGCTGCTGGAATTGGGTGGGGGAAGTAAAATAAAAATAATGATAATGATGAATGTTATTGGCTGATTGTAACCAAAGAGGAGGAGCAGTAAAATAGCTAGAACTAAGTACACACGTACAGCCAACTTACTTTCACTTACGATTTGCTAGCAGAGAGAGACACACACACTGAATCATTTCAGAAGACAGTCAATCTTAGCTGGTCTGTTTGTCAGAGAACTTGAATTATTTAGCAATTAAGAATAAGCACAGCAGCAGAACAATAGTGAAGCAAGCTACTGTTCAACTTAACTTTTTCATAATAATCTGCTGCTATTGTTCTAGTGTTGTGAACTTGATAGTGATACTAGTGTTGCTAGTGTTGTGATAGCCTCAGAGGCTGCCCGTGTTGGGGGGGGGGATTTATTATTATAGATTCTATATTATAGATTGAGACTCTATATACCCTATCTTGTTACCTGTCTAATCAGTGATCACTATCACCAGTCCATTTTCTGTTTGAACTATATACATTCAACATGAACGACGAAGATTCGACAAAGCAGCAAAACATTCGACAGATACCATAAGCCTTCAATGACAGATTCGACCTTAATTAATTTGGATTTTCGGACGAATGCAATTTATTAACGAAAAACGAAATAAAAATGAAATTCGGGAGTAACTAAATAAATAATTTTTTCATACAAAAACGAATTTCCGAAACAAAATATTTCAGTGTGCACATGCCTATTGAAACTGTTAAATCAATTGGTTTAGCTCCACTTTATGATTTATTGCTGTTTGGGGGCTCTGGGCTTCAGCAAAATAGCAGCCTTCAGCGAGAAGCAAGTTGTTATGGGTAAAGTTACACTTTAAGTTAAACGGAGCAAGAATTTGCAAGTAAAGGTCACAGGAACTGGAAAGCAGCATAGAAAACAACCACGAAGAGACTCAAACCCTCAATCTTCTGATCCATAGTCAGACGCTTTATCCATTAGGCCACGCAGTTTGCCACAGTGCCACCATTTTTGTTTGTGGTGTGAGGATCAGCCAAACACTAGAAGATCACCTGGGACATCCTCCTCTACTTGCTTTGCTCAAGCAGATTTGGTAGAAAGGATCTGAAAAGTTTGAATTGGTGCCAAGGTCATGCTTTAAGAAGTGCATTTGCAAAAGGGCCTAGGTGCAGAGTGTTAATACAGCTCCTTGACAATGGTAGTAAGTCAATAGAGTACCACGAGTAGATGATATTTCCAGATGCAGCCAGTAATCTCAGACCTTCTTGTCAGGATGGCCGAGTGGTGTAAGGCGCCCGACTCAAGAGATGCTTCTTCTTATTGTGTGGGTGTTCTGGTCTCCACATGAAGGTGTGGTTTCAAATCCCACTTCTGACAAAAAGTTTACACATTTAGCTTGAACTAGAATGACCACATCCACTGTGTTTTCATTAGGCCACGCAGTCTGCCACAGGGCCACCATTTTTGTTTGTGGTGTGCGGATCAGCCAAACACTTGAAGATCACCTGGGACATCCTCTTCTACTTGCTTTGCTCAAGCAGATTTGGTAGAAAGGATCTGAAAAGTTTGACTTGGTGCCAAGGTCATGCTTTAAGAAGTGCATTTGCAAAAGGGCCCAGGTGCAGAGTGTTAATACAGCTCCTTGACAATGGTAATAGAGCAATAGAGTATCACGTGTAGATGATATTTCCAGAGGCAGCCAGAAAACCTAAATTGTTTTGTCAGGAAGGCTGAGTGGTCTAAGGCACCAGACTCTAGAGATGTTTCTTCACATTGTGTGGGTGTTCTTGTCTCCAAATGGAGGCATGGGTTCAAATCCCACTTCTGACAAAATGTTTATGCATTTAGCTTGAACTAGAATGACCACTTCCACTGTGTTGTCATGCTACCATGTCACTGACAAAAAACAAAAACACATAATCCCAAAACTTTGCAGATCCTTAATAAAGATCAAATTGTTCTGCAAACTCTGCTAGGCCATGCTGTAAAATTTAATTTTTCAAGTGCAACTTTAGTCAGAAAATTAAGTCCTGCTAGATCACTTCAGGTTGGCCTGTTTTGCATGTATAATTATATAAAACATTAAAAATAAGTGTCCATACACTTGAAAATCCAGTAAAATACTGTTTCACCCTGCTCTGCACATAGCAGCAGCTCTGATCATAGCATCAGTTCCACCACTTGATCGTTCTTATAGGCTAAGGGAGGAGATGCCCCCCCTCCCGCCGCCATCTGGTGCTTCTCCGTACTCTCCCCTGCCATCAGGGGCCTGGAGAAAGAATCGGCTGGCGCCGGATGACTACGATAGAGATGACTGGTGACCCTACATATGTAAATGCCGTTCAAACTACACATGTGAGGTATGGCCGCGTGTGTTAGAGCACGTGCAACAATTCTAGCACTAGACATCCTCTGTAACTCTAAACTGGTAACCTGTAAAGATTTTCAAAGCGTCACCTATGGAGATTTTTAAGTACCGAAGTTTGCCGCCATTCCAGTATCTATTTACTCAGCGTAACATCATCCTTCACATTATACAAAAAAATTGGGCTAACTTTACTTTACTTTAAAAAACAAAACTTGCAATTTAGCCAAAGGTTTCATTTATCCTCCAGCAAGTTATTGTGCTATTCTTCCCCTAAATCAGCACAGAGATTTAGACACTCTTTTTTTTTTTAATCGACAATTATTCCAACAATTCCATTTCTGCCCACTCCTCCTCAAACAGCTGAGAAGGAAGTCAGTTTAATCTTTTTTCGTATATTTACATGGTATGCCACTGAAGTGCTAGTTACAGTTGACACAAACTGTCACCTTAGGCTAAAGAAGACTCTGTGATAATAATAACTGTGTTTTTTGTAGAAGGATTATCTTAAATGTGAAACCTTCAAATACAAAATACGTTTTAAACCTGTAGTTACAGTACTTATGACTTCCTCCAAATGTGTTCTTTTTCTAAAAATTCTTTATGCTGTCTAAAAAGAAACTACTGCTAGAAAGCTTAAAGCAAAATGTATTTTTTATTTATAAAAACATTTTTAAAAAGCACAGTTAAAATACTTACCTTCAATCCTCATCCGGTACCCACAGCACCTCTTCATTGCCAAAAGATGTTCCCTGACTTTTGCGATAAATGGCACCTAGGGGTTTATTTATTAAAACTGGAAAGTACTAAATCTAGCGCAGCTGTGCATAGAAACCAATCAGCTTCCTGGTTTTATTATCGAAGCTTTATTGAATGAGATTAAGTTAGAAGCTGCTTGGCCACCAATCACAGCTGCACCAGATTCTGAGTGCACCTGTTTTAGTAAATCTATCCCCTTGTGTCCATCAACTGGAAAGGCTGATTACTGTAACCTGAATGCAGGGTGTCATGGGCCCACCCTCTCAGGAGGCATCACCACCACACCCTTATATTTACAATATACTGGTATAGAGAGCCATCTTGTCAGTGCTAATCCCTGCAACAGAAAAGACCATTCCAACTTCAGGAAAGGTGAAGAGGGAGAAAACCCTGCAGAGTTACATGACAAGCCTGCAAACTTTGGTAAAAAGTAAGTATATTAACCACTTAAGGACCACCCTCGTTTTGGATTTTAGGTGTTTACATGTTTAAAACAGTTTTTTTGCTAGAAAATTACTAAGAACCCCCAAACATCATATATGTTTTTTTTTTAACACCCTAGAGAATAAAATGGCGGTTGTTGCAATACTTTTTTTTGCACCGTATTTGCGCAGCGGTCTTATAAGCGCACTTTTTTTGGAAAAAATTCAGTTTTTTGAATAAAAAAATAAGACAACAGTAAAGTTAGCCCAATTTTTTTTTTATATTATGAAATATAATGTTATGCCAAGTAAACTGATACCCAACATATCACGCTTCAAAATTGCGCCCGCTCGTGGAATGGCGTCAAACTTTTACCCTCAAAAATCTCCATAGGCGATGTTTAAAAAATTTGACAGGTTGCATGTTTTGCGTTACAGAGGAGGCCTAGGGCTAGAATTATTGCTCTCACTCTACCGGTCGTGGCGATACCTCACATGTTTGGTTTGACCACCGTTTTCATATGCGGGCGCTACTCGCGTATGCGTTCGCTTCTGCATGCGAGCTCGTCGGTACGGGGAGTTTTTTAAAAAAAAAAATGTATTTTTATTATTTATTTTACATTATTTTATTTTTTTTTACACTGTTTTAAAAAAAAAATGTGTCACTTTTATTCCTATTACAAGGAATGTAAACATCCCTTGTAATAGAAAAAAGCATGACAGGACCTCTTAAATATGAGATCTGGGGTCAAAAAGACCTCAGATCTCATATTTACACTAAAATGCAATAAAAAAAGTCATTTAAAAAAATTACCATTGAAAAAAATATGCCTTTAAGAGGCGTGGGTGGAAGTGACGTTTTGACGTCGCTTCCGCCCAGCAGTGTCATGGAGACGAGTGGGCGCCATCTTTGCCTCACTCGTCTCCAGACACAGGACGGAGACGGACGCGATCACCTCCGCCGCTACCGACGGCTCCGGTAAGCGGCGGAGGGCACCGGATCACGGCATGAGGGGGGGCCCTCTCCCGCCACCGACGGCAAATCCGTCGCAGGGACCACTTTTATCAGAAAGCTGACCGCCGCACGAAAACGGGGGTATACCGGGGTTATGGCAGCTGCCATAACAACGGTATCCCCCTTCAGAGTTTGGACGTACATCGTCGTGCGGCGGTCCGGAAGTAGTTAAAAAAATATAGTAGAAAAACATGTAGCAAGACTTCTATGGAAGCAAGAAGGTATGGATGGAGGAGGAAATCTTCCAAAGGGGACTTTAGTTCTGGTGACTCTAGTGATATCCCGGAATTTCCTCTAATTTCCTGTTTTGGCTATTGGACAAGAAGTGAAGCAAAATTTCCCCTATAGATCACAGATGACAAAAACGTGAGGGGTTTTAAACCCTCCCTTACTCTATCCAAAATGAAAAAAAAAAGTTTTTCCTTTTGTTCTACTTCAAGTGTATCAATGGGATAGTAGATTTAAGTTATATACATTGGTTTTACATTATCTTACAAAAATGAGTACACCCCTCACGTTTATATAAATATTTTATTATATCTTTTCATGTGACAACACTGAAGAAATGACACTTTGCTTCAATGTAAAGTAGTAAGTGTACAGCTTGTATAACAGTGTAAATTTGCTGTCCCGTCAAAATAACTCAACACACAGCCATTAATGTCTAAACAGTTGGCAACAAAAGTGAGTACACCCCTATGTGAAAATGTCCAAATTGGGCTCAAAGTTTCAATATTTTGTGTGGTCACCATTATTTTCCAGCACTGCCTTAACCTTCTTGGGCATGGAGTTCGCCAGAGCTTCACAGGTTGCCACTGGAGTCCTCTTCCACTCCTCCATGATGTCTGTCAAGTCCTTGGTGCGAGGCCGGATTGCTGAGAGGGTGCCCCTTGCAGCTAAGTGCAGCGTACCCCTGGGAGTGAGACAGGGAGTCGATAGCCAGGCCAGGGGTCAAACACTGTGCGGACAAGTGAAGGTACAGGAGTGCTGATGAGAGCATAGTCAGGTCCAAGCCGGGGGGTCGATGCAGGCGGAGAGCAGGAAGAGTCAGGCAAGCCGAGTAATCAACAGGAATCAGATGATCAGATACAGGCAGCAGGTACAGGGGACACAGGAAGCTGCCGATAATCCAGCAACCTGCATACATCTGCTGCAGGCTTAAATAGGCCAGAAGGCACCAACCACTGTCACTGTGCGCTCGCTGGCGTGTGTCTGTATGCACCTCCCGTAGCGCACCTGCGTTCACCCGCCGTATCGCACCTTCAGCAGGAATCAGATGATCAGATACAGGCAGCAGGTACAGGGGACACAGGAAGCTGCCGATAATCCAGCAACCTGCATACATCTGCAGCAGGCTTAAATAGGCCTGAAGGCGCCAACCACTGTCACTTTGCACACGCGTCTGTGCGCACCTGCCGTAGCGCACCTGCGTGCACCCATTGTCGTGCACCTGTGTGCGCGCATGCGCCCGGGGATTCACCCGGCGCGACCATGATGGTTACTGGCATTATCGCCAGTCCTACAGCTATTTCCCTGACAGTGCCCCCCCAAGGGGCAGCCTCCGGATGCCCAATCGGGCCTATCTCTCGGGATAGCTCGGAACCTCTGCAACAGTCTGGGGGCATGACTATTATTTGCTGGTTCCCAAGAATTTTTTCTACAGCATAGCCTTTCCATTTAATAAGGAATTGAATTGTCCTACCTCTCCTTCGGCAGTCCAGAATGGCTTCCACTTCATATTCTGTTTCATCTCCCACTGAGACTGGAGGTGGTGGAACTTCTTCTCTTCCTGGAAAGGGACAAGAGATAACAGTTTTGAGCAAAGTGACATGGAATACTGGATGTATTTTATAGGAATTTGGTAATGTCAGTTCAAATGCCACTGGGTTCATTTCCCGTTTAATTATAAATGGCCCGATAAACCTAGGTTCCAGCTTCCAGGAGGGACAAGAAAGCCTCAGATTTGCCGAAGAGAGCCATACCTTATCTCCAACCTTAAACACAGGGTTCTTTCTTCTTTTGTCATGCTGCCTTTTGTAATCCTCTTGGGCTTTTTGCATAGTTACCTGGAGGGTCTGATAGTTAGCCTGGATAGCGTTTATCCTGTCCTGAACTGCTGGAACTGAAGCCTCCAGAATGACATTGGGCAGAAAAGAGGGATGGAACCCCGTAGTTGGCCCAAAAGGGGGATTGGTTGGTGGTTGCATGGATCAAATTATTAAATGCGAACTGCACACATGGGAGTAAGGAGATCCAATCATCCTGGGAAAAAGAGCAGAAGCAGCGTAAATATTGTTCTAAAGTTTGGTTTATTCTTTCGGTTTGACCATTGCTTTGGGGGTGATAGGCAGAAGATAGATGTATTTTAACTGGCAGCATTTTGCAGAGCTCCTTCCAGAATCTGGAGGTAAATTGTACCCCTCTATCGGACACAATACTGTTAGGTAAGCCATGAAGTCTGACTATTTCTCTTATGAAAATTTTTGCCGTGTCTGCGGCAGATGGTGTACCCATCATGAGCAAAAAGTGAGCCATCTTGGACAGACGGTCCACAACTACCAGAATAGTTGTAAACTCTACTGAGGGAGGTAATTCTACAATAAAGTCCATTGAAATGTCTTTCCACATTTGCTCAGGCACTGGCAATGGACGTAACAGACCCCAAGACTTAACGTTGGACCCCTTATTCCACTGACAGGTGGTGCAGGAGTTAACGTATTTCCTACAGTCAGACTTCAGAGACGTCCACCAGAAAGATCATTGAACTAGCTCCATTGTTTTTCGCACCCCGAAATGGCCAGCAAGTTGATGGTCATGCAAGGTCCCTAGGACCTGGATTCTGGTTTGCTCCGGGACAAAGATTTTATCCTGGTAGCAAAGGAACCCATCCAGGTTTCTTAGGGAAGATGCTTCTGGTTCAGAGCAGTGGGAGGAAGCCTGTCTGAGTGAGGAGCTCAGGTTGGGTTGGATCATAAGAAAGTTATGTGGTGACAGGATGGTGCTGGGAGCCACGGGAGTATCAGAGAACATTCGGGACAGAGCATCTGCCTTCTCATTCTTGGATCCGGGGCGGAAGGTTATGTGGGAATTGAATCTGGCAACAGAGCCCATTGAGCCTGTCGAGGTCTTAACCGCTTTGCAGTGCAAAGGTACTCTAGGTTCCTGTGGTCCGTGAATATCATTATGAGGTGAGAGGCTCCTTCAAGGAGATATCTCCACTCCTCCAGAGCAGTCATAATGGCCAAAAGTTCTCGATCACCCACATCATAATTCCTTTTGGACTGGCTAATTTTCCATGAAGAGAAAGCCACGGGATGCAGTAACGACTTAGGCCCCCGGCGTTGAGACAGAACTGGCCCGGTGGCTACTTCAGAGGCGTCAACCTCCAGGATGTAAGGCAGAGTGGGATCAGGGTGTTGTAGGTTTGGGGCTGAGGTGAATAGAGACTTTAGCTTGTCGAAGGCAGATTAAGCTTCTGGAGACCACAGGAACCGAGCATATAGATGGGTTACTTGGGTTACAGGTGAGATGATAGAAGAGAAGTTTTTAATAAAACCTTCTATAGAAATTTGCGAAGTCCACAAATCTTTGCACCCCCTTCTTGTCTGATGGCACTTTTTGTGGATCCATGGCTACACCACCCGTTGAGATGATTAACCCCAGAAATTGTATGGACGACTTTTCGAAATCACACTTCTCCACTTTCATGTAGAGTCTGTGTTTCCTCAGTGTGTGTAGCACTGTCTTTACATGTGTCCGATGAAGCTCCAAGGTAAAATATAAGGATATCATTCAGGTAGATGATGACGAAGAAATCTAGGTATTCACTGAAAAAATTGTTTACAAAATGTTGAAACGTGGCTGGGGCATTGCATGATCCAAAAGGCATTACCAAATACTCAAAATGTCCAAAGCGTGTTCTGAACACTGTCTTCCATTCATCACCCTTTCAGATGCGAACGAGATTATAGGCCCCCAGTAGGTCAAGCTTAATGAATATCCGGGCAGTACGGAATCTCTTGAAGAGTTCAGGAATGAGAGGGAGAGGGTAGTGTTTTTTTATGGTAATTTTGTTAAGTTCCCTATAATCCACACATGGCCTTAGGGTCTTGTCCTTTTTTTCAACAAAAAAGATTCCAGCAGGAGAGGAAGAGGGCCGGATGAAGCCTTTTTCTAAGTTTTCATCAATATATTGACGTAGGGTTTCTAATTCCATCTCAGAGAGGGGAAATATACGTCCAAATGGGATTTCGGCCCCAGGAAGTAATTCTATCAGACAGTCATATGGCCTATGTGGAGGTAGAACATCAGCTTTTTTCTTATCGAAGACATCCAAAAATTCATGATAGGCTGGTGGCACATTTGGGTAACTGACAGATACAGGTTGAACTGACAGACAACTGGTAGTGTCCCTGAGGCTAGGAGCTAGGCAATGCTGCAAGCAGTAAGGAGAGGTGAACACAATTTCTCTCTTGACCCAGTTGATCTGAGGGTTGTGTGCTTGGAGCCAAGGAGTACCCAGGATGACTGGAAACATGGGTGAGCTCAGGACTTCAAAACGTAAGAACTCCTGATGGCCATCAGGAGTAGTGACAAGGAGAGGAGCAGTCTCTTGGGTAACGGGACCAGAACTAGGCAGGATACCATCGGCCAGGAGAACTTCCAGCCTACGTTTCTTGGGGAGCAGGGGTACGCCAAGACTTTTTGCCAGGTTCAGGTCCAGGAAGCAGCTGCATGCCTCGGAATCAACTATAGCCTGCAGCTGAACGCTCTCTTCCAACAACTGCAACATAATGGAAAGGACAAGGTGGGAAGCGGGAGTTCTGGAGACCTGGGGCGTATTTAAGTGGCTTGCAGGGCCTAATGGGACAGTTGCACAAGAAGTGTCCATCTCCTCCGCAATAAAGACATAAGTTGGCTTGATGCCAACGTTGTTTCTCCCCAGGGGTCAATGCGTCATACTAACGGGCATAGCCCCAGTCTCTGGAATAGGTGTACAGAAAGTCTGTGACCGTTCGGCCTGGCGCTCCCGTAGACGTCTATCCAACTGGATGGCCCATTGAATGAGAACCTCAAGAGTAGTAGGAATACCACTTATGGCCAATTCATCCTTGAGGGATTCAGAAAGTCCTAAGTGGAACTGATGTTTTAAAGCAGCCTCATTCCAGTCAGTATCTGCAGACCACCGACGGAAGTCTATGGTGTAGAACTCCATCGGCCGTCGTCCCTGCCGTAGAGAATGCAGAGCGGCTTCAGTGGTGGCTGTGAGCTGGGAGTCCTTGTAGAGCTATGACATGGGTCAACTGGGTCTTTTTGTTCCCACAAACTGTGGGCCCATGCCTGGGGATCACCAGATAATAAAGAAATAAGGAAGCCAACTTTAATACTTTCAATGGAGAAAGTCCGAGGCTGCAAAGCCAGATATAGCAAACCGGAATTTTTAAAAGATCTGAGCTTTAGTCGATCTCTGGTGAATCGCTCAGGAGTTGGTACACGTGGTTCTGGAGGCGGGATCATCACCGTAGGGGTAGCCAGTTCCATTAATAGCTGTAGCCTTCCCTCTAAATGCAGGTATCCTTCCTGTAGTTTTTGAACTACTTGAGTAAAGGTAGAAGTCTTTTGGCACAAAGCCTCTACAGGGGACGCACCTCTGCCGGCCTCAGTCATGGCTGGATTATACTGTCAAGTCCTTGGTGCGAGCCCAGATTGCTGAGAGGGCGCCCCTTGCGGCTAAGTGCAGCGTATCCCTGGGAGTGAGACAGGGAGTACGGTGCCCAAAGGTGCACGGATTGCTGAATGCTGTTTGTTGGGTTGCTGAGGGCAGCTGGGATGCGCTGGTAAGGCAGATTGGGCAACCAGGAACAGGGTCAAGCCAGGCCAGGGGTCATACACAACAGGATCTGTCCGAGAAGAGGTACAACAGGATAAATCAGGAACAGAGTCGATAGCCAGGTCAGGGGGTCAAACACCATGCGGACAAGCAAAGGTACAGGAGACGGGAGCGTAGTCAGGTCCATGCCGGGGGTCGATGCAGGCAGAGAGCAGGAAGAGTCAGGCAAGCCGAGTAGTCAACAGGAATCAGATGATCAGATACAGGCAGCAGGTACAGGGGACACAGGAAGCTGACAATAATCCAGCAACCTGCATACATCTGCAGCAGGCTTAAATAGGCCAGAAGGCGCAAACCACGCATGCTGGCGTGCGTCTGTGCACACTTGCGTAACGCACCTGCGTGCACTCACCGTATCGCACCTGCGTGCACCCACGCAGTGCCCCAAAAATGCTCAATAGGGTTTAGGTCTGGAGACATGCTATGCCAGTCCATCATCTTTACCCTCAGCTTCTTTAGCAAGGCAGTGGTCGTCTTGGAGGTGTGTTTTGGGTCTTTATGTTGGAATACTGCCCTGTATCCCAGTCTCCGAAGGAAGGGGTTCATGCTCTGCTTCAGTATGTCACAGTACATGTTGGCATTCATGGGTCCCTCAATGAACTGTAGCTCCCCAGTGCCAGCAGCACTCATGCAGCCCCAGACCATGACAATCCCACCACCATGCTTGAATGTAGGCAAGAAACACTTGTCTTTGTACTTCTCACCTGGTTGCCACCACACACACTTGACACCATCTGAACCAAATAAGTTTATCTTGGTCTCATCAGACCACAGGACATGGTTCCAGTAATCCATGTCCTTAGTCTGCTTGTCTTCAGCAAACTGTTTCCGGGCTTTCTTGTGCATGATCTTTGGAAAAGGCTTCCTTCTGGGACAACAGCCATGCAGACCAATTTGATGCAGTGTGCGGCGTATGACCTGAGCACTGACAGGCTGACCCCCCCCCCACCCCTTCAACCTCTGCAGCAATGCTGGCAGTGCTCATATGTCTATTTCCCAAAGACATCCTCTGGATATGATGCTGAGCACGTGCACTTAACTTCTTTGGTTGACCATGATGAGGCCTGTTCTGTGTGCAAGCTGTCCTGTTAAACTGCTGTATGGTCTTGGCCACCAAGCTGCAGCTCAGTTTCAGGGTCTTGGCAATCTTCTTATAGCCTAGGCCATCTTTATGTAGAGCAACAATTCTTTTTTTCACATCCTCAGAGAGTTCTTTGCCATGAGGTGCCATGTTGAACCTCCAGTGACCAGTATGAAAGAGTGAGAGCGATAACACCAAATTTAACACACCTGCTCCCCACTCATACCTAAGACCTTGTAACACTAATGAGTCACATGACACCGGGGAGGGAAAATGGCTAATTGGGCCCAATTTGGACACGTTCACTTAGGGGTGTACACACTTTTGTTGCCTGTGGTTTAGACATTAATGGGTGTGTGTTGAGTTATTTTGAGGGGACAGTAAATTTACACTGTTATACATTCTGCAAATGGCCCCTGCCCCCACCTAAAACTGGCCTTCATAGCAAGGAGCACATGGAAGGGCAAACGCATGAAAGACAAAAACAGAATATTCCATAGCTTAACTCACCAACCAGTCTGCCAACCAACCAAATTAACCTGTTCAACAGTCTGCCTTAAAAAACAGGGGTTTAGTTAACACGCATTTGCAAACGCATGCTTAAGCTGCAAGGCCTCTTCATGGCACCCTGTGTATTGCTTGCAGTCCTAACACTACTGTAATTTATGTAATTTATAAGCGCCTCCACAATGGAAGCATATGCATTAAATGGATAGATGAGGGGCATGTGCATTAAATGGATAGATGAGAGGCAGCCCAATCCCCCTTAAAGGAACAGGAGCACACTGGACACACAGCAGTAGCACAGTGGCAGCAAAGGTGCCCGGTGTGTCCCCAGACCATATTTACACCAGTAACAAATAAATTGCCCCTGCCTCCACCTATAACTGGCCTTCACAGCAAGGAGCACATGGAAGGGCAAATGCATGAAAGACAAAAACAAAACATTCCATAGCTCAACTCACCAACCAGTCTGCCAACCGACCAAATTAACCTGTCCAACAGTCTGCATTAAAAACAGGGGTTTACACTCACTACGTTACATTGTAGCAAAGTGTCATTTCTTCTGTGTTGTTACTTGAAAAGATATAATAAAATATTTACAAAAATGTGAGGGGTATACTCACTTTTGTGAGATACTGCAGATGTGACATTGTTGATTGTTCACTATTTGGGATGAATAGCCATCAATTATATTCAGTTGCACGTAGTGATTGTAATAGATGATTGTGTTTATCTAAATCTATGCAGTAGTATGATGGCATGCTATGATTAAGCGCTATGCAGCATGAAATGCATAAGAGGTCCCATTTGTAAAGCTTTGCAACCTACTAAGGGCCCATTAAAACCACCGTACAATAATGTGTGCTAGGTAAAGTGCATAGTTTCATACATCTACACTATAAAACTGGAATGACTTTATGTAAGGCAGCGCACGGCAGTGAATTGTGATAGACTGCAGTGTCGATTGCATTGCACCTACTGTAGCAACGCACTGAGATGCCATTAACAATGAATGGTATTGCATCTTACCACAGTTCACTCATTAGAGTGTCTTGCAGTAACATACAGTAAAACACATTTTATCACTTAATACAATAATGCACCACTGTGAACAGGCTTTTAACCACTTAAGGACCAGCCTCGTTTTGGATTTTAGGTGTTTACATGTTTAAAACAGGTTTTTCTGCTAGAAAATTACTTAGAACTCCCAACCATTATATATGGTTTTTCTTCTAACACCCTAGAGAATACAATGGCGGTCATTGCAATACTTTTTTTTGCACCGTATTTGCGCATCGGTCTTATAAGCGCACTTTTTTTTGGAAAAAATTCACTTTTTTGAATAAAAAAATAAAACAACAGTAAAGTTATCCCAATTTTTTTTTATATTGTGAAATATAATGTTACGCCAAGTAAATTGATACCCAACATGTCATGCTTGAAAATTGCGCCCGCTCGTGGAATGGTGTCAAACTTTTACCCTCAAAAATCTCCATAGGCGACGTTTAAAAAATTCTACAGGTTGCATATTTTGCGCTACAGAGGAGGTCTAGGGCTAGAGTTATTGCTCTCGCTCTACCGGTCACGGCGATACCTCACATGTGTGGTTTGACCACCGTTTTCATATGCGGGCGCTACTCGCGTATGCGTTCGCTTCTGCGCGCGAGCTCGTCGGGACAGGGGGGTTTTAAAAATTTTTTTTTTATTTTTATTATTTATTTAACAATATTTTATTTATTTTTACACTGTTTAAAAAAAAAAAAAATTGTGTCACTTTTATTCCTATTACAAGGAATGTAAACATCCCTTGTAATAGAAAAAAGCATGGCAGGACCTCTTAAATATGAGATCTGGGGTCAAAAAGACCTCAGATCTCATATTTACACTAAAATGCAATAAAAAAAAAAAAAAAAAAGTAATTTAGAAAAATGACATTTGAAAAAATATGCCTTTAAGAGGCGTGGACGGAAGCTAGCTGCTAATGATCTAGACAGGGGTGTTGGCGCTGTCCGGCTATATGCACATAAAGGTATATAAAAAACTACTCAAATAAATAAAGCAGAAGTACTTGTGAAAGAGGTGATGCGTCTAAACAATACGTGACAGGGCTAGGGTGTATTAAATGCAAACAATACCCTAGGCAGATAATAATACTAATAAAGTGCTGCGTGCTCCTAAAAGTGAAAAAATGAAAAATGTGCCTTAGTCCCAATTAATCAAATGTCCATATGTGTGTAAAAGAATATACCACTAATGCAAAGTGTGTAAAATACAACCAGTCTCCCTGGCATAAAAATGCAGTAAAGTGCAAAGTGCTCCTGAACAAATGTGTCTTAATCTCAATGCATCAAATACCATAAAAATAAATAAAAATAAAAAATAAATAAATAAAAAATGTACCCGCAGGTGAATAAACAATAGTGGCAATCAAAACAGAAATTTTGCAAATCAAGCAGCTTAAGCTGCCCACAGTTAAAACGATTGCAGCCAGACTCAGTGGAGGGAGATTTCTGCAGCATATTTGCACGTTTGTCATGGACTTTTATCAATAAAATTCATATAATTTTTGTGGAGTTACGCTATGAAGTTTCCTTCTTCCTCACTTTACATGGATGTTCGTTACTGGGGATATTACTAAGGACATAACACCCTTCAACGGAGGAAACCCCCCCCCCCCCTGGATTCGCCATCGTGGGATTTTTCCACATATGCCTTTACCCCTGCAGGGGTGAGGTAGTCCGGTGAGTGCAAGCACGAGTGGGTGTGCGGTGGAGGACGGGGACTACATCAGTTAAAGCTGAGATCACTGTTTTTTCACTATAAGGACACATTTTTTGGGATTTTGAACTTTGGACATTTACATACCTTTCTATATATTTTTATGCACACTTGTTGGGGATATCTTCTAAATTATTATTTTTTCCATTTTTATGCCACAAATTGTGTGCTTGATTTGCAAAATTTCTGTTTTGATTGCCACTATTGTTTATTCACCTGCGGGTACATTTTTTATTTATTTATTTTTTATTTTTATTTATTTTTATGGTATTTGATGCATTGAGATTAAGACACATTTGTTCAGGAGCACTTTGCACTTTACTGCATTTTTATGCCAGGGAGACTGGTTGTATTTTACACACTTTGCATTAGTGGTATATTCTTTTACACACATATGGACATTTGATTAATTGGGACTAAGGCACATTTTTCATTTTTTCACTTTTAGGAGCACGCAGCACTTTATTAGTATTATTATCTGCCTAGGGTATTGTTTGCATTTAATACACCCTAGCCCTGTCACGTATTGTTTACACGCATCACCTCTTTCACAAGTACTTCTGCTTTATTTATTTGAGTAGTTTTTTATATACCTTTATGTGCATATAGCCGGACAGCGCCAACACCCCTGTCTAGATCATTACCCATTTTTTGGATATCACCTTGGTGATATTCATTTGTAGGGGGGCAGCAGTCCCTTCTCTTCCTAAGCGCGGAATTACTGCCATACGGAAGCTAGCTGCTGCCATAACAACGATATGACGTACATAGTCGTGCGGACGTACAGGACGTACATAGTCGTGCGGCAGTCGGGAAGTGGTTAAAGCTTAAGTTTAGGAATTTCTTTTTTTTTTTAAATCAGCACAAGAGATGGTACTTACATATAATCCAAAGTGTCCCTTGTAATACAAAATGATCACTTACAGCACTCAGGTCCTCCACTGTTGAATAGGACTGTGCAACAATTTCAAATGCTAGGTGGCTGCAGCCTTTCATGGATAGGGGAATCCAAAGTGGAACTACAAAAACAATGACACAGGAAGGCACAAGCACCTAGTGCCTTACCGCAAAAAAAAATATTTGAGCTCAGCTCTGAGGAAGAGGCTGAGAAACGCATCAGCTTGGCTCTATAGTGGGATGCAATTGGAGTATACATATTTTACACTATATGGCATCATGTAGTCTATGTGTTTTTACTAGCTGCACTTTTGTAAGTATCCAAATTTTATCAATTTTATTTGCTCAAATAATTTATAATAATCTATAGCCGGATGCAATTGGAGTATACATATCTTACACTATACGGCATCATGTAGTCTATGTGTTTTTACTAGATGCACTTTTGTAAGTATCCAATTTGTATCCATTTCATTTGCTCAAATAATTTTTTTGCGGTAATGCACTAGGTGCTTGCGCTTTCCTGTCTCAGTTTTGAAAGAGTCCCTTGTTCTAGAGTTGTGCCCTCCTCTAGTTAGACTGCTAGATGTTGTGAAATCTTTCACTTCAGGTATAGATACCTGACACCTGTTAGTCAATGATACCAAATTCAAGGATAATATTTAGCTAGAGACCAGACAGAATCAAGAAAGTTTGAGTCAGTTGATCTGCTTTAATTTTTGGCGTTTCAGACTAAATACAGTAAATGCGTATGCAAAAGTAGGTTGTGTCAAGATATAGTTTGACCAATCAAAGGTTAGTCAGATCTACAGCAAGCATAGAGTTAATCGTCTTGTGATCCTGGTTCATCGAGAAGTCACCATCGAAGGATGTTTATCGCTTGTGATTTTTGGATATCATTCACCAGACAGCCATCTGGTTGGGTTTCCAGGAACTTACTTTTGTACAGGTTCTCCAAATATAAATCATATGTTTCAGTAGTCATCAGAATTATTTATGTCAGTGTACATGTAAGATAAAGAAACAAGCACAAATTAATATTTCTATTGTGAAGCCATTTTGTTCTAAGCTGCCATCTTGCCACCTCATAGGTAAATTTAGTTTTGGCTCCATTGTAGTGAGTGGAGCAGTGATTGATCATAGTGGTCTGTTCAGGGTTTCCTGAACTGAGAGTTTGATTACTCCCACCTGCTTCGGAAGGAGGTTTCCAGAGCAAAAGGCACAGATATTTAATTGATGAATTTAATATTATCATGCCCCAGCTGATCTCTAGAGGGAGGTGTCCATATGTTGGTTGGGGAGCTGATAAATGTTCAGTAGTCCTTAGCAGGGGGTCCTTTCTCTCAAGGGAGGGTTCTTGTTCTTTTGGGGCTTCAGCTCCACTAAAACAAGAAGCTGCAATCTCATCCTCAGCAGCTGCTGGACTGTGGGCCTGTGGAAGATTGCCTGCGGCCTGCCAGGTTGCGGGCTCGGATAAGGGTCTGGTATGGATTTTTGGGGGTGCCCCCAGGCCATTTTTTTTTTTTTTAATTTTGGCGTGGGATTCCCCTTAAAATCCTGAAGGGTCTGGTATGGATTTTGAGGGGGACCCCTACGCCATTTTTTTAAAAAAAATTGGCGCAGGGTTCCCTTTTAATATCCATACTAGACCTGAAAAGCCTGGTATGGAATTTGGAGGGACCCCCACGCAATTTGTTTTTAAATTTTGGTTCGGGGTTCCCCTTAATATTCATACCAGACACAAAGGGCCTGGTAATAGACAGGGGGGATCCCATGCCGTTTTTTTCAATGACTTTTATCTGTATTGCCGGAACCCGACAATTCATTATAGTCGCGAGTAGTTTTAAATGACTTTTTTTCCTTTAGAAATGTCATTTTGTGCAGGGACTGTTCTAAATACGGGAAAAATGTGCCACTTTACAGGCATACTATAGACACCCCCCAGGTACGAAATTTAAAGGAATATTTCACTTTTATTGTTTCACTTTAAGCATTATTAAATCACTGCTCCCGAAAAAACTGAAGTTTTTAAAACTTTTTTTTACATTGATACATGTCCCCTGGGGCAGGACTCAGGTCCCCAAACACTTTTTATGACAATACCATGCATATAAGCCTTTAAAATTAGCACTTTTGATTTCTCCCATAGACAATTCATTATAGCCACTAGTAGTTTTAAATGACTTTTTTTCCTTTAGAAATGCAGTTTTGTGCAGGGACTGTTCTAAACACAGCAAAAATGCGCCACTTTACATGCATACTATAGACACTCCCCAGGTATGAAATTTAAAGGAATATTTCACTTGTATTGTTTCACTTTAAGCATTATTAAAATCACTGCTTCCGAAAAAACGGACGTTTTTAAAACTTTTTTTCGCATTGATACATATCCCCTGGGGCAGGACCCGGGTCCCCAAACACTTTTTATGACAATAACTTGCATATTAACCCTTAAAATTAGCACTTTTGATTTTCCATGTTCGTGTCCCATAGACTTTAATGGTGTTCGCGTGTTCGAACACATTTTTTGCCTGTTCGCATGTTCTGCTGCGAACTGAACTGGGGGGTGTTCGGCTCATCCCTGTTATCAGGTGAAAAAAAAAGTCCAAAAAGAAAAGTTTATGAAGCCAATACATTTAAGGACTTGTAAGCTGCAACAGATACATTTTTGTTTTTGAGTTTAGACAACATTTTAATTTTTGAAAAATAACTGCAAAATTGTTATAATATTTAGAATCTTATTCAATCACTGTATTCCAGTTAGCATGAAGGTGCTGGATTTTATAGGCTAATGAAACTTGGATACACACCATGGGAGACAATGGGGTTGATTTACTAAAACTGGAGAGTGCAAAAATACAGTCCAAATGTGGATGGTAGCCAATCCGCTTCTAACTTCAGCCCGTTTAAATAAGCTTTGGCAAAAAAAAAAAGACTGGAAGCTGATTGGCTTCTGAAATAAAAATGGGGTGGTTTTTGGATTCCCCGTATGTAAATTATAAATATGTATTTGATGCCCTCTGATAAAGTCTCCTACGAAATGCATTAGGGCATGACCACATGATCGATCTGTACAGATGTGACTGTGCCTCTCAACCCAGGAACTGCCTTGTTAGTTTCAACGTAAGGGTGGTGAGAGCTGCGCTTGCAGTCTGATATTATTAGAGGATATTACACACTTTTGAATGTTTTTATCTTTGTAAGTGCAATGGATCAAGGGGGTTTTATCGATTAAAATTATCATAACAGTATCACGATATGTGAGTGTCATTTTTATTGTGGTGAGTTGATCGTATAAGGCTTGGCTTTTGCTGTGAGTCGTTACTCATTGGGGGGGGTTATCACAAGTTGTGGTGAAGGGAACTGGGATTATTACAACAATCTCTTGCCATTTAACCCAGATTGTGAACAGGCTCACAGCTTTCATACTCATGGAGTGTCAAAGAAGGACTTTTTTTATATGTTGATCTAAATGTTGATCGATTCGCGCTGCTAATGTTTGTATTTGCCTTTTGGAAGTTCAAGCATATGTGTGTAGTTATAAATATGTATTATCTTGTCTGTTCCTATAGTTAGCTAGTCTAATAGTTCTAATAGCTCTAATGATATTAATGGTGATGATACAATAACAATGTTAGCTATAAAAATAAACACAATGCTCAAAGAAGCAAAGGTCTCATTTATTAACAAAGAAAGTAGAAATACTAACATAGAACACTAAAAGAATAATACAGAGCATATAAAATAAAAGAACGGGTATGATACGTTACACAAGTCCTTACTCGGGGTTCTGTAGGTTGGATGGGCTCCAGGACAAAGAGAAAGGGCCTTCATTGTTGGCCCTCATATTATAAAGCACTCACAGACACAATCGATGGAAACACCCTCTGCCTGCCCATGTAGTCCTCTGTCCAATGAGAAGCTATAAGGGGCTGTCGTTACTAATCACCAGGAAGTATGTTATTACCCCAAACATCCTCCAGGAGGTATGTTACTGTCTTCCACAAGGAGGCAGTATTACTCAGTGAACACCTGCCTTGACCCAGGTCAACACCCCAGTCCACATCTGTTCCTTTGATGTTGTTGCAAGTCAGGAAATCAGTCATCTTCGTTTTCACCTCACCAGGAGGTCTGAGCTGATGCTCCTTTACCCCCAATACATCACATCCAGAGGCCTATGCTAGAACATCCTTCAAAAGATGAATTCCCATTCACGACCTCTTGTTACAAACACCCTGCTGTGTAGACTAGACATGTGCACACTGAACTATTTTGTTTCGGAATTTCGTTTTCGTCCGAAAAATAAATTTATTTAGTTACTCCCGAAATTCATTTTTATTTATTTAGTTTTTTGTTAAAAATAGCATTTGTCCGAAAGTCCAAATTAGGGTTGAATCTGTCATTAAAGGCTTATGGTGTCTGTCGAATATTCAAAGAAGATTTGACGGAGCAGCTAAACTGTACAACGCCGTATAGTTTACCTGCTCCGTCGAATCTTCTTAGAACTTTCAACAGACACCAAGACAAAGTACGTGTGTACTTAGTTCTAGCTATTTTACTGCTCCTCCTCTTTGGTTACAAGCAGCCAATAACATTCATCATCATCATCATCATTATTTTTATTTATCTTTTCTCCCCTTCGTCGAATCTTTTCTCCACTACGTCAAATCTTTTCTCTCTATGTAGAATAATCTTGGACTAATAGAGTTAAGGTTAGGCACATTCGACCACAGGTTTGATGGACACAGATTGTTATTGTCATCATCATGTCGAATCTCTTATCTATATCGAAATGTTGTAGCAACGAAAACGAAAATAAAGCATTTGTTTATGTCGGATCTTTCATTTTTTGGATTCTGCACTTTCGTTATCGTTTGTTAAAACGATAACGAAAATACCTGAAATTCGGACGAAAACGAATGCACATGTCTAGTGTAGACTGATTTGCCTGGTGCTCCCAGATGACCCCCAGTAGGCCATATGGTTCTGTGTACCAGAGAGTGAAATCCATAAATGTCCGATATTAACTATGTTGCGCCTTCCAACAGTTCCTATACAGAGCTGGACCAGATTTTTCACTCTCTACTTTTAGTAAATCAACACCAATGTCTTATACATATATATGACGGACAGAACTGTCATGAACATGACACAAAACTCATGAGTCATTACTGTCTGTTTACAACAAAAAAGAAGAAAGTAATGAGACTTGAAACACAATGGCTAAGCTCTTAAAGCAGGTGATTGACAGTAAAATGTAATAACACCCAGATATGTGTAATCTTTAAAGTGGGAGATTGCAAATCATTAGTATAATTTCATTTGTTTATAGGGAACATATAGCAGCTTTGTATATGTTTTATTACTTAATTTATTGTTAATGGACTAAAAAAATACATTTTTTATTTATTTAGATAAATATGAAATATTGCATATGTATATTTGGTATTTTGCTTTATAATCATTAGATGGAGCTTTTGGCTTCTTTTCATGCCTGTTGTTTACAGATTTCAAATGCTCAATAGACATGTGCACACTGAAATATTTTGTTTCGGAATTTCGTTTTCATCTGAAAAATAAATTTATTTAGTTACTCCCGAAATTCATTTTTATTTATTTTGTTTCGTTAAAGAATGCATTCGTCCGAAAATCTGAAATAATTAAGGTCAAATCTGTCATTGAAGGCTTATGGTGTCTGTCAAATGTCCTAAGAAGATTCAACGGAGCAGCTAAACTGTACGACGCCGTAATCGTACATTTCTGGTCGAATGTTCCGCCTACAAGCTATAGTAGAATTCTAATGTTGTATGACACTAGTAATAATATTTATTGATTATTATTACTAGTCAACCAACATTAGAATTCTTCTATAGCCTATGGGCGGAGCATTTGACCATAAATGTCTGCTCGCGGTGACTGCTTCATCGAATCTTCATGTCGAATCTTTTCTTTCTATGTCGAATAATCTTGGACTAATAGAGTTAGGTTAGGCACATTCGACCTTTTTTGCTATTGTCTCTATGATGTCGAATCTTTTCTCTCTATTTCAAATCTTTTCTCTCTATGCAGCATAATCTTGGACTAATAGAGCTAAGGTTAGGCACATTCGACCACAGGTTCGATGGACACAGATCGCTATTGTCAGCATCATGTCGAATCTCCTATCTATATCGAACTGTTGTTGTTGCTTTGTTTTCGAAAACGAAAATAAAGCATTTGTTTATGTCGGATCTTTGTGGTGTCTGTGGTGTTCCAGTAAGCCCAGCCCCAACACAGTTAGAACACAGTTAGAACACACCCAGGGAACATAGTTAACCCCTTGATCGCCCCCTAGTGTTAACTCCTTCCCTGCCAGTGTTATTTATACTTTGATCAGTGCATTTTTTTACCACTGTTCAATGTAACAATGTCATTGGTCCCAAAAAGTGTCAGGGTCAGATTTGTCCACCCGTGTCGCAGTTCCGCTAAAAATCGCAGATCGCTGCCATTACCAGTAAAAACATTAACATCACTGCTCCTGAAAAAAACGTCATTTTTAAAACTTTTTTTTACATTAACACATGTCCCCTGGGGCAGTACCCGGGTCCCCATACACTTTTTTATGGCAATAACTTGCATATAAGCCTTTAAAATTAGCACTTTTGATTTTTCATGTTTGTGTCTCATAGACTTTAACGGTGTTCGCATGTTCTCACAAATTTTCTGCCTGTTTGCATGTTCTGGTGTGAACCAAACTGGGGGGTGTTCAGCTCATCCCTAATAAGGGTCCCCAGAGAGCCTCCCCTTACATCAGGGTCCCCAGAGAGCCTCCCCTTACATCAGGGTCCCCAGAAAGCCCCCCTTGCATCAGCATCCTGAGAGAGCCTCCCCTTACATCAGGGTCCCCAGAGAGCCTCCCCTTACATCAGGGTCCCTAAAGAGCACCCCTCATTACATCAGGGTCCATGGAGAGCCCCATCCTTACATCAGGGTCCCTAGATAACCTCCCTACTTACACCAGGGTCCCCAGAGCCCCCCTAATTACATCAGGGTCCCTAGAGAGCCCCTTTCTTACATCAGGGTCCCCAGGGAGCCCCCCTTACATCAGGGTCCCCAGAGAGCCCCTCCCTTACATCAGGGTCCCCAGAGAACCCCCTCTTACATCAGGGTTCCCAGAGAGCCCCTCCTTACATCAGGGTCCCCAGACAGCCAGTACCTGGCTGGTCTCTGCTGTGCACCTCCAACCCCCAACACATCTCTGTACCCCCCCCTACTTTCACCCCATGGTCACTCACCCGAATGTTGATGACAGTCTGTGGCCAGCATCTCCCCCTGCACCTAAGATTATTAATGTTGCAGTTTAGTATGCAGTGGGGGAGGTGGGAGGGGACGATTGGCAGCTCTATGGTGCCCGTGGGATCTCCCTGGGGCTAGTAGTTCTCTTCCTGAGTGTATACAGTGGAGAGGGGAGGGGCCTCTGACTGGGGCATGTATCAGCAAGAGTGTACAAGCAGAGCGACTCACTTGTACACTGAAGAGTGAAGCCCAGGGGCATAACTACCACCATAGCGACCTATGCGGCCACTATGGGGCCCGCAGCCGAGTGGGGCCCAGTGAGGATAAGAGCACCGCCGGCACAGTCTCCCAGCCAGGGGAAGAGAGAGGAAAGGAAGAGGCGAGCTCTCCGTATCAGCAGAGAGCTGAATTGCCCGATGTAAGAGCTTTCATTAGAACTTCCAGTGTTCCCGGGGCTCACATCACATAGCTCCACCTTTTGGCCCGGTGCCTTTGATAGACAGAACGCCGATCCAATGCGGGACATGTGACGTCATCAAAGGCGTCGGGCCAAGAGGTGGGGCTATGTGACGATGAGCCCCGGGAAGACAGGAAATTCAAATGAAAGCTATTACAGCGGGCAATCCTGCTCTCTGCTGATCCGGGTGGCTTGCCTCTTCCTCTGCATAGGTGGGGCTGTATGGGGCACAGGCAGACCAGGCTGTATTGGGCACAGGTCACGCTGTATTGGGCACAGGTCACGCTGCATTGGGCACAGGTCACGCTGCATTGGGCATAAGTCACGCTGTATGTGGCACAGGTCACGCTGCATTGACACTAGGGCAGCTGTGGGAGGGGGCTGTTTGCAGGGGGGCCCCATACAACATTTTGCTATGGGGCCCTGCTATTTCTAGTTACGCCCCTGGTGAAGCCGATACCTGCTAGGGTCAGAGGCCCCTCCCCTCTCCACTGTATACACTCAGGAAGAGAACTACTAGTCCAAGGTAGATCCCGCAGGTACCATAGAGCTGCCGATCGTCCCCTCGTGGATCGTGGAAAGTAATGTGGAAGGTAATAGAGAATAATAGTGGCAAGTTTCATACTGCTTTAAATACTATTGTTAACAGACAAATTTATTAGGCTGATAGGCAGAAGAAGCTTTTGTTCTCTATGGTGATGGACTAACCGGTGTCCTAGCAACAAAATTTTCCTGATGGACTGGTTATAAACTCACTTACTGTAAGCTCTGATAAATAAAGAGACGTATTACATACTTGACTGAGATGTTTTATGCACAGTTTGAAAAGGGTGTGTAAGTGTAACTTTTATTAGGATTGTAAAGGTTTCAGTTTATGAATGGAATTTGGCACTCATAATTACGTCCATAAAGAATGTGCTGGATTACATAGTCTTAATCTATGTTTTACGACATATCTGCTTGTTAACTTAGGTTTCTATGTAAATAATAAGAAAACAATGCTCCAGGGACAAAATATTGTTTGCTAAGAGATTGCATTAACCTTTGCCGGTAGGAAGGAACTACAACAGCTACTAACAATAGTAATAAAAAACAAACAAACAGGTGTTTATTTTTTACTGTTTTCACCCAAGTTTTACATAACTTTCGCTCAGGTTTTTTTTGGCCGAAGGTTCAGTTGGAACATGTGTAAATCTTGGGTAAGAGTTGTGTAAATCTTGGCTAAAAACATTAATAAATAGACCACCAAGAGTGCACTGGCATTATGAAGTTTGTATACTACTCTAATAAAAAAATAAAAATAAAAAATTTAAACTCAAAAGTATGGGATGAGGTTTGGAATTGTCATTACCATTGTAAATTATTTTTTGTTTGTTTTATTATTGTATTTTAACCAGTTCCAATCCAGGCCAATTCTGACATTTCTACATAAAAAAAATCTGTATTTTTTTGCTAGAAAATGACTCAGAACCCCCAAAAATTATATATATATATATATATATATATATATATATATATATATATATATATATATGTATATATTTAGCAGAGACCCTAGAGAATAAAAAGGCGGTCATTGCAATTTTTTAATGTCACACAGTATCTGAACAAAAAATAGCTGTTCAGATACTGTGTGTAGCTATAAGTAATAAAGTAAACGACCGCCCCTTACTCTAATTACCACCACCGCGCCACAGATGAACCTAATAAATATACAACTGAATAAATGAAGCTGCCACTATAAACTAAATAGTGCTAAACAATATATATTCCTTCAAAATATCTAAATGGTGAACAAAATACATATATAGAAGAAAAATAGTGGCGCTATTACAACTAACATAGCGCAATTAAAACATAATGAAAAAAATTGTCCACTGTAAAAGAACTAGGTGCAAAAAAAAATGTAATGAAACACTCAAAACACCAAGTGACTTTTTAAAGTGATTGAATCCAACAAAATGTCCATATAATAAAATGAAAAATGTCCATATAATAAATGGTTAATTGCAAGTGTCTTCTTAATCTCTTCCACCACACCAGAGTGTTCAGTGAACCCACTCCCTTAAGAAACGCACTTACCGACTCCGAATTGCATACAGACGAACGCATTTTCGGATAGGAACTTTTTCCGACCGAAAAATAGAGAACCTGCTCTCAATGTTTTGCTGGCTGGAATTCCACCAGCAAAAGTCAGATGCAGCATACACACGGTCGCATTTTCCGACCAAAACTTCTCATCTGAGTTTTGCTGGCGGCATTTCCGATCGCGTGTACGGGGCATAATAGACAATATATAAAGGAAAATAGTAAAAGATATAAAGATATAAAGCAGCTTAAAATTATCAAAATTTTAAACAGTCTGTAAAAATATAAACATATAAAAAGTGTTGCACTGCATTTTTTCCAACATCGGAATATTATTCATTCAATGCGTTCTTATTCTATATTTTGCTTATTTGCTGCAGCTTTGAATATTTTGTTTTACCGGCCTCCCAAAGATACAATGACATTTTCTACTCATTAATCTCAATAAGTCTGTAAATATTTTTTCTTCTAAAATTGTCATTTGGTTTCTGCGTGTAATGCATATGTATCTACTGTATAGCCCAGCATTTGTGACAGCAGAAGACACACCCAACCTCTCCCACTGAATTGTTTCTAAAATGCCAGAGCCATCTCCATGTCCTTCACGTCATGTTTTAAATTCAATTTACGCACTTATTTGTGTAAAATCACATTTTTATATGATGCATCAGAAGTCCCAGTTCGCAGATTGTTCTATTATTTTAAATAATTAATGAAATATTTAGTGAAGAGCTCAAAAGAAGTATCACAGGGTGTCACCAGTGAATAGTGACACAAATGGGTTGTCACAGCCCAATTACACCTGACAATAAAACCCCCCCTGTGTTGATCATTCCTTATTTTTATATTTTTACATCTGTATTGTGGGTATTGCTTGTGGATATCTCATTTATACTGAAGAAAGATTTGGGAAACATCATGGGGACTTTAAAACTTTTTCTTTTAAAGAGAAGCTTACTTTTCTTAACCCTGTTCTTCAGCACTGCAGGTAAGCCACGAGAATAAGTAATTATATAAACTTTAACCAAATGATAAACATCATTTCACTGAAATAAAAAATATATTAATGCAGTTAGATGCTTTATAATGAATTATGGTAGCCTATTTAGCAGTATAATATTAATAATAAAATAATTAAAAAAACAAGAATTTTATAAATATTTCTACTACTATTGCTACTACTACTACTATTACTACTACTAATTATTATAATAACAACAATAATAAAAATAACAACAACAAAAATAATGATAATAATAGTAGTAGTAGTATTAATAATCGTAATAAAAAAAGTAATAATAACAACAATAATAAAAAAAATAAATAATAATAATTGTTTATGAAGGAATTGTATAAATAAATATTACTGCTACTATTCCTACTACTACTATTTATTATAATAACAACAACAATAATAATAACAACCACAACAATAATAGTAGTAGTAGTGATAATAATAACTTAAAAAATAGTAATAATAATAAAAATAATATTAATTGTTTTTTTATGTAAGGAATGATGTATTATTAATACTATTATTATCATAGTTTTTTTGTATTGTGCTAGCATGAAAAAATAGCATAATTCCAGGGACATATTTATTTAGGCAGTGAATGTGAAACTCTTCAAACATTCACAGGTTGTTTTATCTTCCCCTTTAATTTAAAACATCCACCAGAAAAAAAAACTGCAGTAAATATTTGGTGACTGTTACATTCACTGTTTTATAATAGCCAATGTATGATATGCGAAGGGTATATGGGGCTTTTTAGGCACAATATTTCACAACACATTAATATGGAACAACAATGCACTGGGGGTGGACCAATGCGGCTGGTCCTAAACCCAAAGAAGCCTGCCATCATTTCACTGCTGTGTTTTGTATGTGTATGAGACCTGTCCCTAGGTCCTTATGTGCATGCCCTTCTCTACATGCTGGTCCAGGTGTTTTCTGGATCCACAGACGTGATTGTTTGTACCTGTAATTAGTTGATAAGTATTTAGCTTGTCTCTATATATCAACATTGCTGTGCCTCTGATGAAGATTTCTTCATGGATCTAACCACATAGGATTTACATTGACAGTCTAATACTAGAATTGTATTATTGTGAGAAGAGCAATATCACAAATGTATCAGCCAAGCTTTTTATGGTTATTTTTTTATCTTTGTATATATAAAATATATAATTTTCTATGACTATGATGTGTTGTGGAATACTGTGCCTAAAAAGTCCAACATATTCTTGGCATATCATACTATAGATATCACATACAGGGATGTGGGCACATACACAGTTCTAAGTCATACCTCACAATCTTTAAATCATTTTTTTACAAATATGCCATGAATTTCTTGTTTTCAACATAAAAGCTTTATTGTATGTTCATTATTTATACATACTTTACATTTTTCAAATAAAATACATTTGCAAGTTCAGTAGATATCTATTAAATCAATCCTAATGCAGGAATGTATAGTACGTAGAAGAACAATTTAATAACATTTCAATAGCTTGCCAAAATTGATTTTTCCCAGAGAAAAAAAAAAAACGGTCTACTTGTGTACAACCAGCCTGTTGTACACGGCTATTGCTGGGCAACACTCATTATTGTATTCTAACGGCGGGAAAGTCGTGTCCCCCCACTGTCAGAATACAATAACTCAGCAGGAAAAATTCCCTCATTCACACCAAATGTGTAAATGGGAGAATCGGATTGTTGTTTTTTTTTATGTTCAAACCTGCTGGTTGAACGAAAAAAAATGATCAATGTATGGGCTGCCTTAAGCTGAAATGGCTAACAACATTGGACAACTGGCTAAGTTTTACCCCAAATCGTATTGGGGATAATTTACTAAAACTGGAGAGTGCAAAATCTGGTGCAGCTCTGCATAGAAACCAATTAGCTTCCAATTTTTTTGTCGAAATGTAACCGTTTTAAGACCAGCCGCCATCATTATACTGCGGTAGGTTGGCTCTCCTGAACGAATCGCCATAGGTGTACGTCGGCCGCTTTAAGAGCAATAGGGGGCCCGCACACGCTGCCGGAAGTGCCTGCGGCGCGACGCCTGAGCTGATGCGCATGGCCGGCGGCCGCTCACAGAGAGCCAGAATGGGTGATTAGGAACAGCGATCTCTCTCCTCCTCCAGTCAGTCCCATCCCCCCACAGTTAGAAACACCTCCCAGGGAACACATTTAACCCCTTGATCGCCCCCTAGTGTTAACCTCTTCCCTGCCAGTGACATTTACACAGTAATCAGTGCATTTTTATAGCACTGATCGCTGTATAAATGCCAATGGTCCCAAAAATGTGTCAAAAGTGTCTGATCTGTCCGCCACAATGTCACAGTCCCGCCATTACTAGTAAAAAAATAAAAATAAAAATGCCATAAATCTATCCCCTATTTTGTAGATGCTATAACTTTTGCGCAAACCAATCAATATACGCTTATTGCGATTTTTTTCCAAAAATATGTAGAAGAATACATATTGGCCTAAACTGATGAAGACATTTTTTTGGGGGGATATTTATTATAGCAAAAAAGTAAAAAATATTTTTTTTTTTCCAAAATTGGAGTATGCTGTCTAGTTCTGGGCACCAGTCCTCAGGAGGGATGTACTGGAAATGGAGCGAGTACAAAGAAGGCAACAAAGCTAATAAAGGGTCTGGAGGATATTAGTTATGAGGAAAGGTTGCGAGCACTGAACTTATTCTCTCTGGAGAAGAGACGCTTGAGAGGGGATATGATTTCAATATACAAATATCTTACTGGTGACCCCATAATAGGGATAAAACTTTTCCATGGAAAGGGAATTTAACAAGACTCGTGGCCACTCATTAAAATTCAAAGAAAAGAGGTTTAACCTGAAACTACATAGAGGGTTCTTTACTGTAAGAGCGGCAAGGATGTGGAATTTCCTTCCACAGGCGGTGGTCTCAGCGGGGGGCATTGATAGTTTCAAGAAAATATTAGATAAGCACCTGAATGACCACAACATACTGGAATATACAATGTAATACTGACATATAATCACACACATAGGTTGAACTTGATGGACTTTTTTTCGACCTCACCTACTATGTAACTATGTAACATTCCTTTAATAATAAACAATCTTGTACATGTTGTACATTGTACATTAATTAAAATTAAAAAATATGTTATATTTACTTGCTCTGTGCAAGGATTTTGCACAAAGTGGCTCCGGACCAGGGGCGGACTGACCATTCGGTCATTAGGACGCCGACCGAGGGCCCGTGGCCAGTAGGGGGCCCGTGAGTCTCTTATCGGATGCTGTGGGTAAATAGAAGAGAGAGAATCGCTCTCTCTTCTCTCATTGGCTCCAGAGAAGCTGAATTTGTGGCGCCAAATCTGAGTCCTGAGCAGGAGAGGAGCTAGCTGGAGGAAGGATGGGAAATGTCAGCGCTGACAATTAGCGCACATTGGACACTGAACTGAGAGAGGGAGGGAGGGGGAGAATGTCGACCCAGGAGCCTGGACATTGTCACTGCTCATATAAGACACTCCTCGGGTCAATGGACAAGTGAGGAGCGGGTAACGAGCATGCAGAGGAATGTCCAGAAAGGAGAAACTCGATCTCTTCCATGCTTGTGTGTGTCAGGCAGTTCCCGAGCCTCCATCTCCCCTCCCCTCCTGGGGGAGAACAGGGCAAGCAGGACAACACAGTAGCGATCATTGCTACCCATAAAGTAGTCACCGGAGCTCCTCCAAGGTAAGATAACAGGACGGATGGCAGACTGCATTCTTCTCCTGTGAGTCACGATTGTTCTGCCTTCCACACTGTATAATTCTGTGCTTTAAACTTGTCCTGTACCACAGCAGGACAGGTCTGGTGAAAGTAAAATTCTTCAATATGTTAAGAATATACTGGGACTTTTCAGGTACTACATACATAGATGTATTTTCACAAAATAATTCTTTTTGATATATGTGTATGTAAAATATCTCTGTAGCACCTGAAAGTCCCAGTATATTTCTAACATATTCATGAATTTGAGCAATAACAGCAAAGGACTTGGTGCCACAATACAACCCATCTCCAGGAAACTAAGATAAAGTCCATTCTTGCAGTGTGTGGGGGAGGGGGAAGTAAGGGGAAGCCTCTTTCACCTACCTGTTTTCATGCACCAGCCAGCTGCATTGCTCTCTTCCTCCACTAAAACCCCCACCTCATCACATACCATAAAGGAACATTAACCCTGTATGGTATGATGAGCGGGGCTGGAGTGTCATCTGCACATGCACCGCCGCTGCTGCGCAAGCAAACCCGTACACGTTCGGTCATTTTCGAACATGCAGGCGCAGCGACATAATGGCACCAGGCGCACTATTTGTAAATGTAAGGCAGCAGTGGCACTTTGTGAGGTCTCAGCAGTGACGTCACCTCTCATCACAGCCTGGTAAGATCCCTCCGCAGCCTCTGACCCCTGTACCATGACCGCAGCCTCTGACCCCTGTACCATGTCCGCAGCCTCTGACCCCTGTACCATGACCGCAGCCTCTGACCCCTGTACCATGACCGCAGCCTCTGACCCCTGTACCATGTCCGCAGCCTCTGACCCCTGTACCATGACCGCAGCCTCTGACCCCTGTACCATGTCCGCAGCCTCTGACCCCTGTACCATGACCGCAGCCTCTGACCCCTGTACCATGACCGCAGCCTCTGACCCCTGTACCATGACCGCAGCCTCTGACCCCTGTACCATGACCGCAGCCTCTGACCCCTGTACCATGTCCGCAGCCTCTGACCCCTGTACCATGACCGCAGCCTCTGACCCCTGTACCATGACCGCAGCCTCTGACCCCTGTACCATGTCCACAACCTCTGACCCCTGTACCATGTCCACAACCTCTGACCCCTGTACCATGTCCACAACCTCTGACCCCTGTACCATGTCCACAACCTCTGACCCCTGTACCATGACCGCAGCCTCTGACCCCTGTACCATGTCCACAACCTCTGACCCCTGTACCATGACCGCAGCCTCTGACCCCTGTACCATGTCCACAACCTCTGACCCCTGTACCATAACCGCAGCCTCTGACCCCTGTACCATGACCGCAGCCTCTGACCCCTGTACCATGTCCACAACCTCTGACCCCTGTACCATGTCCACAACCTCTGACCCCTGTACCATGTCCACAACCTCTGACCCCTGTACCATGACCGCAGCCTCTGACCCCTGTACCATGTCCACAACCTCTGACCCCTGTACCATGTCCGCAGCCTCTGACCCCTGTACCATAACCGCAGCCTCTGACCCCTGTACCATGTCCGCAGCCTCTGACCCCTGTACCATGACCGCAGCCTCTGACCCCTGTACCATGTCCGCAGCCTCTGACCCCTGTACCATGTCCGCAGCCTCTGACCCCTGTACCATGTCCGCAGCCTCTGACCCCTGTACCATGACCGCAGCCTCTGACCCCTGTACCATGTCCGCAGCCTCTGACCCCTGTACCATGTCCGCAGCCTCTGACCCCTGTACCATGTCCGCAGCCTCTGACCCCTGTACCATGACCGCAACCTCTGACCCCTGTACCATGTCCGCAGCCTCTGACCCCTGTACCATGACCGCAGCCTCTGACCCCTGTACCATGTCCGCAGCCTCTGACCCCTGTACCATGTCCGCAGCCTCTGACCCCTGTACCATGTCCGCAGCCTCTGCAGTGTGTGTGAATATGTGTATATATGTGTGTGTGTATACATGCGTATGACTTTCTTTACTTCGCTGCTATGGGCTCTAGCCCCAGGATCTCGGTCTTCCCTACTAACAGAATGGCAATTTGACTTGTTTACGTCGGCAGACCACCGTTCTGCCTCTGTTGGAAACGATCATCGGGGCCCGGCGGACATCGGGTCCGCCAGACCGGCTGATTAGCTCTCGGTGTGTCCAATCACAGCGGCAGCAGGTCAAACAGCACACAGACCCACAAGTGCAGAATCACGTACCTGTACGTGATTCTGCTCACAGGAGACGCAGCCCCGCAGTAAATATACGTGGTTAATGTGAGTTTATTTTTTTTAACTCTTTAAACATTTATTTTGAACATACAGTAGAGAAATTCTGTGACCAATGCATGTAATGTAGCAGTGCAATATATACGTGGGGCTTTGTGAGGGTGAGGCTTGTGTGTGGGTGGGGACAAAGGGGGCCCCATGATCCCCTATTGCCCGGGGGCCCCATGAGTTGTCAGTCCGCCCCTGCTCCGGACTTCCTCTTCTGGAGTCCCCCACTGGCAGTCCAGGCTACTCTTCTCTCTGTGCACCCATAGAAAGCCTCTTGCTATAGGAGCACATCTGTGGGCTCTCGCCTGAGCCAAGCTGTGTGCATCTATTGACCCACACAGTGCAGCTCAGCCCCCCCCCCACCCCCGGCTCCTCATAGGATTTGACTGACAGCTCCTGCTGCTGCACAAGGCCCTCTGAGAATAGGAAGAGAGGGGAAAGAAGACCTGCAGTCAGGAAAGAGCTGAATCAAAGACAGGCTCAGGGTAAGTATGTAGAGGGAGAGCAATAGTTAAAGGGGTGTTATTTACCTAAATGCAGGGAATGCATTATGGTAAAAAAGAAAAAAAACCCAGGCTTTAAAAACTCTTTAAAAGATTTAAAGAAATATTACAACTTTGGAAAAAGTTATGCTTTTACTGACTGATTTACAGATACTTTACATACACTTTAATTATGGTTTATACGCTGTTTTATTCAGAAAAGGATGGCCCATTCAATTCATTTTAAATCATTTTCTCCTAGGTGCCCAGACAATCAGTGTAGCAAGTAAAGAATAAAAATGTCTCATGGTACTTGATGACGCATGTTCATGTGATTACTCTTCACACCTATATGTTTTTTAAAGATTCTCCGTTGTGTGACAAGCGCTAGTATTCTACACCTGGTTGATATCGGAATAAATCTTTTTCTTCTATTTTTGTCAGAAGTCTCAGCTGCACCCAAACTTGCTCTACCAAGTGTACATCTGCTTAGCTGGTCACACCTGTACACTTCTACTTGCTGCCATAGCAGCAACATACGTCTTGTATTTATAGAACATCAACATATGTTGGAGTTTGCTTAGTCTTCTCACGCCTTCTCCTTTGCCCAGAGGAGATTACAGAATGTTCCCATTATTATTTAAAGTGTCATTAAACCCACATCATTAAAAACTATTAATAAATCTTGTATTGTATGCTGTTCATACTCACTCACATTATGGTATTTGTTTTCTTTATTCTGCAAAAAAAGTTGGTTGATCCTGCTACTCTTTCTCCCCCTCCTGTCCATGTCCCCACTACAGTTGGGGATTTTTTAGAGCTGTGTTGACAGCTAATGCACATGCTCAGTTTTCAGTGTGTTTCTATGCTGAGCATTCCTTCCCTGATCACATCTGAGCAGCACATGTGACCCTAGAATCACACATGTGGCCGTATATACAGTAGTAAATGACAGCCCACTCCCTCCCTTCCCCTCCATGCCCACTAACCATCTAAACACAATGGGGGTTGATTGATGGAGGCATCACCTCCCTCTTATTCTGAGACGCAGGCTGGAGGGATGTGACACAGCCTGTGAGTGGCAGAAATCTGACAATTTAAAACAGTTTATTGGTAATAATTATTTATTTTTACTCTGTATCATACTTAAGATGATTGAAGCCATATTAGTGCAATTGTGACAGAGAAAATTGAGTACTGTCCGTGATACTTTTTTTATTTGCACTAACATATCATTTTTCATGGACGAGCTTTCGGGGTGTGTCCCCTTCTTCAAGGTCCAAGCAGTACTGATTCACAAAAGTTTTAGCAGAAGGTAAAGTGTTAAAACATCAATTTACTCTGTATCACAAAGGCTGTTTTTTTTTTTCTTACTAAATACCTTGGACTATTCCAAAAAGGGGTCATTTGGGGGATGTTTGTACTCTGCTGGCGTTTTCGGGCCTCAAGAAATTATATAGGCCATCAGTACATCAGGATGGATACATTTTCAGATATGTACTATAGTTTGTGGACTCTATAACTTTCACACACACTAAATAATATATACTAATTTGGGTTATTTTCCCCCAAAAAATGTAGCAGAATACACTTTGGCCTAAATTTATGAAGAACAATTATTTATTTGCAAAATTTTATAACAGAAACAAAGAAAAACTATTTTTTTTCGAAATGTTCATCAGTCTTTTTTGTTTATTTAGCAAAAAAAAAAATCAGTGGTGATTAACTGCTTAAAGCGGGGGTCCACCTAAACCGCCCAAAAAAAAAAAAAAAAATATTAAAAGCCAACAGCTACAAATACTGCATATGCTGACGTTTAATAAATGGCCACTTACCTGTCCCAGGGTCCAGCGATGCCGGCAGGCAACGCCGAGAACCCGCTCGGTTCTGGGCAGCTGCCGCCGCCATCTTAGGTGAGGGAATCAGGAAGTGAAGCGTTGCGGCTTCACTTCCTGGTTCCCTACTGCGCATGCGCGAATCGCACTGCGCATCGTAACTGGTCCCCGCTATCTCCTGGGAGCTGTGTGTTTCCCAGGAGACAGCGCGGAGGGACAGGAAGAGGCATAGACTCCCATGGGAGTCTATGCCGGAAGTGGGTGCAAATACCTGTCTTAGACAGGTATCTGCACCCCCCTCCCCCCGAAAGGTGTCAAATGTGACACCGGAGGGGGGGAGGGTTCCGAAAAGCGGAAGTTCCATTTTTGTGTGGAACTCCGCTTTAAAGTGATTGTAAGGGTTCTTTTTTTTTTTTTTAAATAACAAACATGTCATACTTACCTCCACTGTGCAGCTCATTTTGCACAGAGTGGCCCCGAACCTTGTCTTCTAGGGTCCCTCGGCAGCTCTTGCCACTCCTCCTCACATCAGATAACCTCCTAGGAGAAGCGCTCTCCCGGGGGGTTACTTTGTGGGCGCGCTCCCGAGTCCAGCATTTTCGTCCATGCGACACGAATGCGACAGAAATATGAGGCTCAGTCAAGTAAAATAGGGGGGGGCTGGGGGGCCGGTCACTGCTTCATTAAGGTGAAAAAACACAAGGGTTTATAACCCCTTTAACCTCCCTGGCGGTTTTCCCGAGTGTGGCTCGGAGTTAAATTTCAGTACCATTAGCGGTAACCCCGAGCCAAACTCGGGATTGCATTGCAGGATCCTGGAGCAGTGTACTTACCTTGTTCCCAGGATCCTGCGATGTCCCCCCGCTGTGTCCGTGGGCTCTGTCCTCCGCCCGATGCCTCTGTGTGCCAGGCTCCATTCCGTCGCGACGCACAGGGGCGGAGCCTAGCGGCAAATTCAAAAAATGTAAAAATCATAACACATACAGTACACTGTAATCTTACAGATTACATTACTGTATGAAATCATTTCACATCCCTTTTGTCCCTAGTGCTTTGTCCAGTGCCCTACATGCAGTTGTATATTATATATACTGTTCTTTCTGCCTGGAAACTGGAGATTGTCCATAGCAACCAAAAAGTGTCGCTTTATGTCAAAAGGGGTTTCAGACCAGCTAGAAAACAGCGATAGTAAATTAGAACACTTGCAGAATTGAGCGATAGTGAATCGTGGGGAAATTCATTTTATTATTATTATATTAAACATTTTTTTATAATTATTTATATTTATTTATTATATTATAATTTATGATTTTGTGTTTCAAACTTTATCATACCCGGGATATCTACTAGACTCTTGTTTGGACAGATTTAAGTGTGTTATTGTTAAGAATTACAGACCTACAATATAAAACGCCAAATTTCTATGCAAAATAATTGTACCACTTTGAGACGCAAAAATCTGACATAATCATACTGCCAGGGAGGCTACGGACTGCCCCACATACATACACTGCGGCATGGCAGCCCTTAAGTGCAAAATCACGTACATGAGAACATGTCTGACCCGATGATTTTTTGCGACCCCTTATTGTGATGCGATTTTGGGGGAGGATGAATCATCAAATCTTTTTGTATTTCTATATTATTTCATATCCCTTAGGTAACATGGGATCTGCGGCATGTGTATGTAATATTGATGGGAATTAGTTAAGGCCCTTTATTATATAAGCTGTGCCCTTTTTTTTCTCAGTGCATGTATTCTGATCGCACTGAAAGTCGCAATGCACTTAGCCTGTTTTTGTTTGCGATTGCTATGATTACCTGGATTAGCATCGTCAATTCAGGCTTCATGGATATTTTTAGATTATCAACCTTTATCATCCATTCATGGGGTGATGAGGAAGTTTGCTTTGTAATATTTTGTTTTTAGATTTTCTGGTGGGTGTTCGTGAGGTCTAATGGAGACTAAGGATATCTTCATGGATATATCACTGTAACACACATAGCTGCTTTGGGGAAGGGCGTTTAGCCTCTTGTACAATGGCTATTTTAGCCACGGGACACCTAGAACTCAGAGCTGTTGGGGTGAAGGGCGTTTGCCCTCTTTCAAAATGGCGATAATGGCCACCTTGTGCTCAGATGGGGGCTTTCCTGTGAATTGATAGGATATATTTAGGTGGTGAGTCAGCACGCCGCCCGTGCCCCTGGAAGACGTCAGTTGTGACGAAACGGCGTAGGGAGGAACGGCGTGCTGACGTCACCACTAACCTCGCTGATCCCGGAAGCAACGGGCAGCAGTTTGAAGCCGGCCGGCATTTGATTCTATACGAATTTTCTACTACAACATTGTAAGTGCATTTCTTTTTCTTTTAATAAATTTTTATAAAACGTGTTACGCTATGGGAGCTTTTTTTATCTATGTTTCCATGGGGAATGAGTACCCACCCATCATTTAGAAGATTCCTGTCAAGGAGGCCTATGTGGGATCCGTTTACAGTTTACACCTGAGGCTGGGGTAGACAGCCATACGCCCGCATGATCTCCTAACAAGAGATCAAAGGAGTTGGTAAGGGGCAGTTTATTTGAAGGTGGAGGAAACTTTCTGTCACCACATTTTCCCGGATGATAAAGTCACATGTTACACACTGTTTGGATGACTGTCACTCTCTCCTTTGCAAAGAATACTCTACCTAAATGAACGTTTCACTCTATGTACTTTGCAATTGGACTGCACATGTTCATTGATTCTATGAAATAGTTTTTTTTTAATCAAGAGGACAATTTACTGTCTTTTCACTGTGAGCTTATCATATGTGGATGTTCAATTTATATTTATTAAGGTGATCACGTTATCTTATTGTTTGATTTCATTTCACATATTGAAGCGCAGCTATTTTTTGTTTTAAAATCACGTACCTGCATGTGCTTCCTCTCTTCGGCTCCGTCAGAGAATGGACACAGCGGGAGACAATCAGCGGGTCTGGCAGCCTCGATGGCCACCGAGACCTGCCGATGTTAACCCCTTCCCAGCCAGTGTCATTTATACAGTGACAGTGCATTTTTTTTAGCACTGATCACTGTATTGGTGTCACTGGTCCCCAAAAAGTGTCACTTAGTGTCAGGTTTGTCCACTGCAATGTCACAGTCCTGCTAAAAATCGCTGATCGCTGCCATTACTAGTAAAAACAATAAAAAAATAAAAAGTCCATAAATCTATCCCATACTTTGTAGATGCTATAACATTTGTGCAAACCAATCACTATACGCTTATGCCGCATACTCACGATCGGAAATTCGACCAGCAAAAGACCGATGAGAGCTTTTCGTTGGAAAATGCGACCGTGTGTATGCTCCATCGGACTTTTGCTGGCCGAATTCCAGCCAGCAAAAGATTGAGAGCATGTTCTCAATTTTTCAGTCGGAAAAAGTTCCTATCCGAAAATGCGATCGTCTGTAGCAATTCTGACGCGCAAAATTCCTACGCATGCTCGGAAACAATTTGACGCATGCTCAGAAGCATTGAGCTCCATTTTCTCTGCTCGTCATAGTGTTGTACGTCACCTCATTCTTGGCGGTCGTAAGTTCAGCGAACTTTTGTGTGACCGTGTGTATGCAAGCCAAGCTTGAGCGGAATCCCATCAGAAAAGCCATCATAACTTTTTCCGACTAAAATCCTGATCGTGTGTACGCAGCATTATTGGGATTTTTTTACCAAAAATATGTAGCAGAATACATACAGTATTGGCCTAAATTGATGAAGAAATTAGATTTTTTAATTTTTTTTTATTGGATATGTTTTATAGCAGAAAGTAAAAAATATAGTTTTTTCAAAATTGTCAGTCTTTTTTTGTTTATAGCGTAAAAAATAAAAACCGCAGAGGTGATCAAATACCACCAAAAGAAAGCTCCATTTGTGGGAAAAAAAAGGACATCAATTTTATTTGGGCATAGCGTCGCACGACCATGCAATTGTCAGTTAAAGCGGAGTTCCACACAAAAATGGAACTTCCGCTTTTCGGAACCCTCCCCCCCTCCGGTGTCACATTTGGCACCTTTCAGGGGGGAGGGGGGTGCAGATACCTGTCTAAGACAGGTATTTGCACCCACTTCTGGCATAGACTCCCATGGGACCACTAGGGACGCGCAGCGTGACTCGCGCATGCACAGTAGGGAACCGGGAAGTGAAGCCGCAACGCTTCACTTCCTGATTCCCTCACCTAGGATGGCGGCGGCAGCTGCCGAGAACCGAGCGGGTTCTCGGCGTCCCCTGCCCACATCGCTGGACCCTGGGACAGGTAAGTGACCATGTATTAAAAGTCAGCAGCTGCAGTATTTGTAGCTGCTGGCTTTTAATTTTTTTTTTTTTTGGCAGTGTGGGTGAACCCCTGCTTTAAAGCAACGCAGTGCAGTATTGCAAAAAATGGCCTGATCATTAAGGGGGTAAAACCTTCTGGAGCTGAAGTGGTTAACTACCACCAAAAGAAAGCTCAAGTTGTGTAAACAAAAGTGACAAAAATTTAGTTTGGTAACAGCGTTGCATGACTGCACAATTATCATTCAAACTGTGACAGCGCTGAAAGCTGAAAATTGGCCTGGGCAGGAAGGGGTTAAAAGTGCCTGGTATTGAAGTGGTTAAGCTGGTTTGGAAAAAGAGAACTTTTTGTGGAGTCACTTACAGATGTGATTGATAGTTTTTTGATTGTTGGTCTATTTCTACCACACCCTTATCATTTGCAGCAGGAAGCACATTTGGAGAACAAACCATTCTGGCATGTACTTGGAATTTCAATCGCAGACAAAGTGCTAATTAATATCTGGAACTAATGTGTAGTTCTTTTGCTCTGGGTTACAAATCTGTGGCAGCCTGTATATCCTCTATTTATGCACAAATATTGTTTTTTTTTTTAAAAAACTTTGAGAATTATCAAAATGTTTGTCTGGTACATATGAAACTAACGGCATGAAAAATATTGAAAAATGTATTACAGACCAATGTAGTCCAAAATAGCTTTGCCTAGAAAAAAAAAGTGAAAAAGCATCCAGAAAAAAGAATGTCCACTTAAAATTAAAAATATATATATATTACATTTTCTAGGCATACAATGCTTATTGATTATGTACCTAGTAGGTACATATGTTTTTTATTCTGTGCCATATTTATAGAGGAAAAAATGTGGTCTTATCCTGTTGTATCATGGTCATGTGATAGTTTAACCCCTTCACGCCGACCATACGCAAATATGCGGTCTCGGCTTAAAGGCGTTGTACCGGTGTGATGCCTGCAGCTGCACGCATCACCCTGGTACTGTTTTTTAGAGCCGGCGGTTGGCTTTCTTAGAAAAACAACCGATGTGGCTAAGAAGCCACTCGGCTGTTATCCCAAGCAGTGGGAGGGGACGTCCCCCTCATGCCACCTTCTACAGCTAGCCCAGGCTTTCCTGTCTGACCGGGAGGCCCGAGCGACCAGGCGGCACGTCCGCCAGCTGGCCGGAGAACCAAACTAAGCCAGAATCTCTGGCCTAGTAACCCGGAAGTGATGTCATGACATCACTTCCGGTTTACAGAAGACACTAAAGACGTTGACGGGAGCCAACGCTCATGGCACGGGCTCTGTAGAAATGTCACGATCGTGCCCTTTCTTCAGTGCGCATGTGCCAATGATGTTGGCGAAAGTGTATATGGCAAATATCTCCTAAACAGTGCAAGTTTAAGAGATATTTCCAGTACCTACAGGTAAGCCTTATTATAGGCTTACCTGTAGGTAAAAGTGGTATGTAAATTCCTCAAAGGTCTCTTACCCTGCAGCTGAGTTGGCTGACTTCCTGGATAGCATTCAACTCCCGCAGCTTCAAGGGGAAGATAAAAAACTACTAAATGCACCTCTCACTCCCACTGGCCACGTTCCCGAATTCCAAGGCCCCAGGAAACGTTGGCTTACCAATTGAATTATACAAATATTTTGGAGGAATACTCTTACAGGAGTTACTCCGTACGCTTACTGATGCTCATACCCGAGATTCTTTGCTGAGTTCTATGTATGAAGCGGTGGTGATGGTGCTTTTGTAACCAGGGAAAGATCCTGATAAACCTTAATCCTATAGACCCATCTCCCTGCTGAATACGGACTTAAAATTACTTCCAAAGTCATCGCCATGAGACTCTCAAGGTGGTGACCAAACTTTTACACCCAGACCAATTCAGATTCATACCTAATAGATCTACGTCAAACAATCTTCGTCGTCTATATTTAAATATGCAAACCCCACTGACAACCAGGGTCAGAGAGTTATCCTCTCACTCAATGCGCTAAGGCATTTGATAGTGTCGAGTGGGAATACCTGTGGCAGGTGTTGGAAAAATGTAAGCTGGGGGAGACATTCATTTCATGGATCAAACTATTATACAAGGCACCGAAAGCATGTATCAGAATCGATAACACCTTGTCTCCACCCTTTGATCTGCACAGGGGTACAAGACAGGATTGTCCCCTGTCCCCTCTGCTATTTTCGCTGGCCATAGTGCCCCTGGCTGCGGCCATTAGAGGGAACACCGAAACATGTGGGTTTAAACGAGGTGAGCTAGAAGACAAATTGGCACTATACACAGACGATACGCTCCTTTTTCTGGGCGACACGTCTGCCTCACTGATAAACCTTATGGAACTAATTCATAGATTTGAGACCTTCTCTGGGTTCCAAATAAACTGGGACAAATCTACGTTATTACCCTTAGATCCTCTTGTGCGCCCTTACCCCGGATTGCAGAACAGATTAAGGTGGTAGATACCTTTCGGTACCTGGCCATAATTATACATCCTAATCTGGATCTTTATATTAAACTCAATATAAACCCATTGATTCAAAAATTTCAGGAAAAAACAGCTAGCTGGATTAAATTAACCCTCTCAAAAGTAGGCCGCTGTAACTTGATAAAAATGATTTGGAATCCACAACTCTTGTATGCGCTTCACAATACACCCATCTGGATCCCTATCCATGTGTTTAAAAAAATGCAATACCATTTTCCACACATTGATATGGAGAAAACAGGTTCCACGTATTAAGTTGGAAACTCTGCAGGAAACGAAAGACTCGGGTGGCTTGGCAGTTCCAAACCCATTTTATTATTTCATATCAGCTCAATTGCAGCATTTAACGGGCTGGCTGTACCCCGAGTTCTCTGATCCTATAAGGAATATTATGCGCACAAGGCTGTCCAATGATAACCTTGGGAGCGTTCCCATCTTACCCCACCCTGGCACTCATGGACAGAGTGTTGTGTAAAGCCAAAAAGCATCTCCAATATGCAGGATATACTAACTGGTCACGCATTTGGAACAATAGGAACTACCCAGAACTAGGTAAATTACAGGGCTTCTCAGCCTGGTCTAGCAATGGTGTTGTGTATATTCCACAGTTGTACCATGGAGGCCTCCTGTGAGACTTCCAGTCGCTTCACGTGGAATTCAATCCGCCAAATACCCTATTTTTCCAATACTTGCAAATTAGGCATGCTATATCGGCACAATCTACAATCTCTACTTGGGCACTAACTAGGCCCACAATACCTACACAACTAGTTATGTCATCATCCCGAAAGCGACAAATATCCTCCCTATATGGCTCTCTCCTATGTCAAGTATCTAACGCTATGTCTCTGAACTGCAGAGCTGGCTGTGGGGAAGATATAGGACATCTTTCAGATGAGGAATGGGCCACCATACTTGATAATGTACTTAGAGTGTCACTTTCCTCATCTCAAAAACTTACCCAATTGTTTATTATACACCGCACTTACCGTACACCTGAGAAATTGCACAAATGGCATAGAAGGGATGATCCATTTTGTCCTTGCTGTCTGGTGGATAATGGTATCCACTTATACACATGCTATGGAAATGCCCAAAATTGCTAAGATATTGGTCCACAGTGATAAGTACTATTAATAGAATATGGAACCTGAAGTTTGAAGTAGATCCTATACTCTGCCTACTTGGCTGGTTAGATGAGGAACAGTATACACCCCATACCTATATAGCCATCCTCAGGGCATTTTTTGTAGCTAGAAAACTTATTGCCAGAAAATGGCTCTCGGTATCACCTCCTACACATACTGAATGGGTTTTCTCACCCTAAATTACTCTATTATAAGGGAGCTACTGACATACCAGCATCGAGGTAGCCCAAGGAAGTTTGTAAACATCTGGGATGCTTGGCTAGAGGTTTCTGGTTTAACTCCCCTACGCCTGGTTCAAAATAAAATTCTCGGTGACAGGACAACATCGTCTGCTTAACCATAGGAATTGTTAGGCAGTCGGATGAGGTATGTGGCTGGAGGGAACGATACGGTAGCGCTCCTTGTACAATTTAAACTGAAAGAATATACTTACTGTGGTGGCATCTAGATTGCAGTGGTTGAATGCATTATTTTGTTTTACCCAACGGTCGATATATACAAATATTGTGAACCACTCCCCGCTATTTAGGGGTATGTGGCAACCCTGCACCGCTTGATAGCCCTGCTAAGGGCTGGGGGTTAGGATATAATGAGGACACACACAATATGAAGTAATTCGAGGATTACAGATTCAGATGTACCTTTCCCAGACAAATCTTCTTTGTTTTGCATGAACTGCTGCCTTTTGTACAGTGTGAACGCATGCAAGAATGGATAAATCTGTGTCCTCTCAGTTATGTGATAGGTTTGTTGTAAAAAGAAAATGTTACTTTTGTTCTCAATAAAAAACGATCTGATTAAAAAAAAAAGTGGTATGTAAGGGTTTACAACCACTTTAAATGGCAAGGCTCTGTGGATCAGGACCAGACACATGCCAGATGGCAGTTCTGAGGGAGACAAAACCTACAAGTTCTAGCTAGGGCATATAGGTCTTGAGTATAGGAAGTGGTCAAGCCCACTTCAAGCAATATGACCTTTTGAAGACTTGGCCAGTTTGCAATCACACATGCCTTGGTTTGAGTCATCCACAGTAATATCAGGAAAAACAGAATATTAGAGGCTTTCTTATGTCTTGTATTGCCCATTAACCACTTCAGCCCCGGAAGATTTGGCTGCTCAATGACCAGGCCATTTTTTGCGATATGGCACTGCATCGCTTTAACCAACAATTGCACGGTCGTGCAACGCTGTACCCAGACAAAATTGACTTCCTTTTTTTCCCACAAATAGAGCTTCCTTTTGGTGGTATTTGATCACCTCTGCGGTTTTTATTTTTTGCACTATAAACAAAAAAAGAGCGACAATTTTGAAAAAGACACAATATTTTGTACTTTTTGCTATAATAAATATACTCAAATTTTTTTTAAAAAAGCTATTCTTTTCTCAGTCTAGGCTGATATGTATTCTTCTACTTATTTTTGGTAATAAAAATCGCAATACGCGTATATTGATTGGATTGCGCAAAAGTTATAACGTCTACAAAATAGGGGATAGATTTATGGCATTTTTTTATTATTTTTTTTTTTACTAGTAATGGCTGCAATCTGCGATTTTTTATCATGACTGCGACAATATGGCGGACACATTGGACACTTTTGACACATTTTTAGGGAGATTGATAATTATACAGCGATCAGTGCTGTAAAAATGCACTGATTACTGTATAAATGTCACTGGCAGAAAAGGGGTTAAAACTAGGGGGCGAGCAAGGGGTTAACTGTGTTCCCCAGTGTGTGTTCTAACTGTGGGGGGAGGGGACTGACTATAGGAGATGACAGATCATGGTTCCTAGCTATTAGGAACTCACAATCTGCCTCTCCTTTCCTCACAGAACAGGGATTTGTGTGTTTACACACACACGTCCCTGTTCTGCCTCTCGTGCCTGCGATCACGCATGGCCGGCTGTCATTGCAACCACCGGCCATGAGCATCGGCACCCCCGCACTGCAGCGGGCGCTTGTCTGCTATCACGCTTAAAAGGAGCCTACGTACAGCTACGACAGCTGGTCGGCAAGTGCTTAACCAATTTTAGAATTATTAGATGTTGTGAGTCATAGAAAATAACTGGAATGTGGAGAGGTTAGAATTCCTGTAAGGCAACCTGCAAGATCAATGACATAATAGCAAAAGAAGAAGGGGAAAACATTGTAAGGGCAATATTAAAAAAACGATACAAAAGGGGCTCCCCAGCACACTTTCAAGCTAGCCAGTAAAAAATAAATCAATAAATAAAAACTTTAAGGAGAGTGCTGCCATCAGGTAATCATGCTCTTAGTATGTGCATTGCCATATATATCCCATAGCTGGGATTGAGTTAGGGACCACACTCTACAGAGGTGTCTTGGTGCAACAAAAAAACATTGTTTTTAACCTAAGTAGTGAGACAGTTTAATCTTTTTTTTCTGGCTAGCTGGAAAGTGTGCTAGGGACCCTCTTTGTAATGGTTTTATTACTACCTTAAGCTTGTTAGAGAGATGTTCCCTCATTTTCTGTAGTGCTAATTGACTGGTTGTGTACTTGCCCCTTCCAAATGTTTTCTGCAGGTAGGTTATACTGGGTGGGCCTGCTGGGTCCTTTACACAACTCTAATAAACAAACACAAATTCTCCTGCGCTTGGAAGTGAGCCCGCTCAGAAGGAGTATGCTACATCACCAACTCCATCTTGGTTTAATAAGGGTATAAGGATAAGCCAAGTCTTGCTGCCCTCTAAAGACTGGGGTAGTCTGGTACTCTGGAACCACAAGAAAAAAAAAAGGGCGCACCGACCTAGTGCATTATCCTAAAACCACAATTTATTTTTAAAAATAGTAAATATTATACTCACAAATTCACAATTGAGTTCAAGCTCATAACATGGTATGGCATCAACATACATCACATGGTACAGCTTCGTTCAGACCATAGTGCATCTACATCTGGGACAGGAGGTGAAGGCCCAATAGGCTAACACGTTTTGAGGTTAAACCTCTTCCTCAGAGCCAAGAAGACCATCGCTCACACCCCACATGTGGGCATCTCCCACATGCCCCCTGGACGGGGTTATCATCTAATAAACATTTATGCTCAACTCATAGTAGTATATAGAGATGAACATGAAACATGTGCTTGAGACAATATATACCTTAAAAAATCAACCTTAGGAGCAAATAAATTCATGTATGTACAATAAGTGGCATGTTGTCAGGACCATATATACATATATACACATAGTTCACCAGGCTAGATGTACATTAAAAATGTAATATAGACATAATATAGATTGTAATACTCATCTCCACTGAAGGACTCCAATTAACCAATTAACCTGTTATTGCAGCGGCATGCCTATTTGTTTTTGCCCTCAAAAGTATCTGGTTTACCTAATGGTAAAATCAATCCTTGCCTTATTTGGGAGTCCTAATCCTGCCAGTGGATTGCACGCCAGCATCGCCACTCCAGAGATGCGGCCGCGCTATGAGTTCCACCACTCGTAGTTCCACCTATCCCCCTCCTGGGACGCACGTCAATGCCGCCCCTCAAGAGATGTGGCTGTGCTGAGCGTTCCAAAGTTTGTAAACTTCCTTTGGGCCGACTGGGTGCGTCATGTGATGTGTTCCATGGTGGGGCGCGTGTTACCTGTACCATTTGGTGAAGAGACCCCTAGTGGCCAGAAGTGTATGTGACACCTGCTAGTCAATTATATAGCAGGTCAAGCTGTACTTAGATGCCAAATCGTCAATATGCACCTCAAAGCGAAACAAACCACTTTATGGTGGCATGGATTGTTTTAATAAACATATCTAAATATGCAATGGTGGCTAAAAATGAATAATGGAAAGACATAGGTCTAAATGGACCGATTAATAAAATAATAAGATTATTAAATAATAAATTATAAAAGCACAATCTTTTTCCTCAGGGGCCTGACATACCACTAATATGGATGGTTAAAACGACCTTAATAAAAACATTGAATGTAGTGGCTTGAAATACATAAAAATCTAAAAAAGAACCTGGGGCATGGTGAAAAGCCTCTGCACTACACCACTACTACTACATAAAACCATTCTGTAAGGAACTTTTCTTGAAAAAAAAATGTTATATATATATATATATATATATATATATATATATATAATCTCACAAAAGTGAGTACACCCCTCAGTTTTGTAAATATTTTATTATATCTTTTCATTTGACAACACTCAAGAAATGACACTTTGTTACAATGTAAAGTAGTGAGTGTACAGCTTGTACAGCTTGTATAACAGTGTCAACACACAGCCATTAATGTCTAAACCACTGTCTAAAACGCTGGCAACAAAAGTGAGTATACCTCTAAGTGAAAATGTAGAAATTGGGCCCAAAGTGTCAATATTTTGTGTGGCCACCATTATTTTCCAGCACTGCCTTAATCCCCTTGGGCATGGAGTTTACCAGAGTTTCACAGGTTGCCACTGGAGTCCTCTTCCACTCCTTCATGACGACGTCACAGAGCTGGTGGATGTTAGAGACCTTGTGCTCCTTCACCTTCTATTTGAGGATGCCCCACAGATGCTCAAAAGGGTTTAGGTCTGGAGACATGCTTGGCCAGTCCATCATCTTTACCCTCAGCTTCTTTAGCAAGGCAGTGGTCGTCTTGGAGGTGTGTTTGGGGTCATTATCATGTTAGAATACTGCCCTGCAGCCCAGTCTCCAAAGGGAGGGGATTATGCTCTGCTTCAGTATGTCACAGTACATGTTGGCATTCAAGGTTCCCTCAATGAACTGTAGCTCCCCAGTGCTGGAAACACTCATGCAGCCCAAGACCATGACACTCCCACCACCATGCTTGACTGTAGGCAAGGCATACATCTTTGTACTCCTCACCTGGTTGCCACCACACACACTTGAAACCATCTGAAACAAATCAGTTTATCTTGGTCTCATCAGACCACAGGACATGGTTCCGGTAATCCATGTCCTTTACCCGCTTGTCTTCAGCAAACTGTTTGCGGGCTCTCTTGTGTATCATCTTTAGAAGAGGCTTGCTTCTGGGACAATAGCCAAGAAGACCAATTTTATGCAGTGTGCGGCGTATGGTCTGAGCACTGACAGGCTGTCATCCCACCCCTTCAACCTCTGCAGCAATGCTGGCAGCACTCATATGTCGATGTCCCAAAGACAACCTCTGGATATGATGCTGAGCACATGCACGCATCTTCTTTGGTCGGCCTGTTCTGAGTGGAACCTGTCCTGTCTTAGCTACCATGCTGCAGCTCAGTTTCAGGGTCTTAGCAATCTTCTTATAGCCTAGGCCATCTTTATGTAGAGCAACATATATTTTTTTTCAGATCCTCAGAGTTCTTTTCCATGAGGTGCCATGTTGAATTTCCAGTGACCACAATGAGAGAGTGAGAGCGATAACACCAAATTTAACACACCTGCCCCCAATTCACACCTGTGACCTTGTAACACTAACGAGTCACATGACATCGGGGAGGGAAAATGGCTAATTGAGCCCAATTTGGACATTTTCACTTTGGGGTTTATTCACTTTTGTTGCAAAAGGTTTACATATTAATGGCTGTGTGGTGAGTTATTTTGGAGGGACAGCAAATTTACACTGTTATACAAGCTGCACACTCACTACTTTACATTGTAGCAAAGTGTCATTTCTTCAGTGTTGTCACATGAAAAGATATAATAAAATATTTACAAAAATGTGAGGGGTGTACTCACTTTTGTGAGATACTGTGTATATATATATATATATATATATATATATATATATATATATATATATATATATACTAATCATCTAATTAACATAAAGGCATGTGAAGGGTGTGAATAAACATTATACATGATCACAATGCGCGTTAAGTGCAAACTATACCCCAATGTATCACACAACTGTTTGCAATTGCAGTACAGTGCTAATGTTACAGAAACTTTTACAAGGTACTATTCAAGTTTAAACAAGCATTTGCTGCACAGAATGTGAATTTTTATCCTATGCAGATATTAAGCAATATATTTAACATATATTTTTGCACCAGGAGTTCAACTTTAAATATAGGGTTTTATTTACTAAAACTGAAGAGTTCAAATCTGGTGCAGCTGTGCATGGTAATCAGCATCTAACTTCAGTTCGGTACACACGACCGGACTTTTCGTCAGACTGAACTCCGAAGGACTTTTCGACGGAGTTCCGACGGAGTTCCAATGAAACTGACTTGCCTACACACGATCACACCAAAGTCTGATCGTTTCGAACGTGGTGACGTACGACCGGACTAAAATAACAAAGTTCATAGCCAGTAGCCAATAGCTGCCCTTGCATCCTTTTTTGTCCATCGGACTAGCATACAGACGAACTGATTTTTCGATCGAACTCTAGTCCGTCGGAAAGATTTGAAACATGTTCTATTTCTAAAGTCTGACAGATTTTTCGACAGAAAAGGTCCGATGAAGCCCACACACGATCAAATTGTCCGATGGATTTGTTCCGTTGGACCAGTTCAGTCGAAAAGTCCAGTCGTGTGTAAACGGCATAAGTTCAATTAAGCTTTGACAAACAAAACCTGGAAGCTGATTGGTTTCTTTGCACAGCTGCACCAGATTGTGAACTTTCTGGTTTAATTAAACCAACCCACTACAAAATGTAGTTGTTAAAATATTAAATACAGCTCATTTGTACAGTAACTTTAGATCATTTATAGTTAAGCTGGCCATACATTATCCAATTTTCTTGTTCAATTTTCTTTAGATTTACCTTTAACTACCAGTTTGTAGTCCAAGGGCCTGCCTGATAGCATACAAATTGAAAATGTTTAGGTTTGACCTCATATTATATGGTTTTGGTAAATCTAAAGGAAAATTGTACAAGAACAATGTATAATGTATGGCCAGCCTTAGTTTAATTTTACACATGAAATATAATAAATTATCATTATAACATCTGTGATATTTTTCTTCCCCAGCCAATACCAGTGTTCCTACTCCAGAAACAAGTACTACAATAACTTTGCCAACATCTACTACCTCAAGTCCTATTTCTCCAACAACCTCCACAACAACAGGATCCATTACCAGTGAAACAACTAGTTCAACAACTACAACAACACTGTCTAGTTCAAAAGGCTCTTCAGGTAGTACAACAACACCTACTAGTCCTGGAACTACTACTGTAATTATATCAACTACAACGGGGCCTACAACTTTGCCAACATCTACTACCTCAAGTCCTACTTCTCCAACAACCTCCACAACAACAGGATCCCTCACTACTGGCATAACATCTGGTCAGACTTCAGCAACAACACTGCTTATTTCAACTGTTTCCCCAACTAGTACAACTCCTAATAGTGCTGGGACTACAACTTTATTACCATTGACTACACTGGAGTCTACTACTTCACCAACTTCCAGTACAACAGGATCCATTACCAGTGACACAACTAGTTCAACAACTGCTACAACACTGTCTATTTCAACAGGCTCTTCAGGTAGTACAACAACATCCACTAGTCCTGGAACTACTACTGTAATTATATCAACTACAACGGGGCCTACAACTTTGCCAACATCTACTACCTCAAGCCCTACTTCTCCAACAACCTCCACAACAACAGGATACCTCACTACTGGCATAACATCTGGTCAGACTTCAGCAACAACACTGCTTAGTTCAACTGTTTTCCCAACTAGTACAACTCCTAATAGTGCTGGGACTACAACTTTATTACCATCGACTACACTGGAGTCTACTACTTCACCAACTTCCAGTACAACAGGATCCATTACCAGTGAAACAACTAGTTCAACAACTGTAACAACACTGTCTAGTTCAACAGGCTCTTCAGGTAGTACAACACTCACTAGTCCTGGGACTACTACTGTAATTATATCAACTACAATGGGGTCTACAATTTTGCCAACATCTACTACCTCAAGTCCTACTTCAACAACCTCTACAACAACAGGATCCCTCACTACTGGCATAACATCTGGTCAGACTTCAGCAACAACACTGCTTAGTTCAACTGTTTCCCCAACTAGTACAACTCCTAATAGTGCTGGGACTACAACTTTATTACCATCGACTACACTGGAGTCTACTACTTCATCAACTTCCAGTACAACAGGATCCATTACCAGTGAAACAACTAGTTCAACAACTGCAACAACATTGTCTAGTTCAACAGGCTCTTCAGGTAGTACAACAACAACCACTAGTCCTGGAACTACTACTGTAATTGTATCAACTACAACGGAGCCTACAACTTTGCCAACATCAACTACCTCAAGTTCTACTTCTCCAACAACCTCCACAACAACAGGATCCCTCACTACTGGCGTAACATCTGGTCCGACATCAGCAATGGCACTGCTTAGTTCAACTGTTTCCCCAACTAGTACAACTCCTAATAGTGCTGGGACTACAACTTTAATACCATCGACTACACTGGAGTCTACTACTTCACCAACTTCCAGTACAACAGGATCCATTACCAGTGAAACAACTAGTTCAACAGGCTCTTCAGGTAGTACAACAACACCTACTAGTCCTGGAACTACTACTGTAATTATATCAACTACAACGGGGCCCACAACTTTGCCAACATCTACTACCTCAAGTCCTACTTCTCCAACAACCTCCACAACAACAGGATCCCTCACTACTGGCATAACATCTGGTCAGACTTCAGCAACAACACTGCTTATTTCAACTGTTTCCCCAACTAGTACAACTCCTAATAGTGCTGGGACTACAACTTTATTACCATTGACTACACTGGAGTCTACTACTTCACCAACTTCCAGTACAACAGGATCCATTACCAGTGAAACAACTAGTTCAACAACTGCTACAACACTGTCTATTTCAACAGGCTCTTCAGGTAGTACAACAACACCCACTAGTCCTGGAACTACTACTGTAATTATATCAACTTCAACGGGGCCTACAACTTTGCCAACATCTACTACCTCAAGCCCTACTTCTCCAACAACCTCCACAACAACAGGATACCTCACTACTGGCATAACATCTGGTCAGACTTCAGCAACAACACTGCTTAGTTCAACTGTTTTCCCAACTAGTACAACTCCTAATAGTGCTGGGACTACAACTTTATTACCATCGACTACACTGGAGTCTACTACTTCACCAACTTCCAGTACAACAGGATCCATTACCAGTGAAACAACTAGTTCAACAACTGTAACAACACTGTCTAGTTCAACAGGCTCTTCAGGTAGTACAACACTCACTAGTCCTGGGACTACTACTGTAATTATATCAACTACAATAGGGTCTACAATTTTGCCAACATCTACTACCTCAAGTCCTACTTCAACAACCTCTACAACAACAGGATCCCTCACTACTGGCATAATATCTGGTCAGACTTCAGCAACAACACTGCTTAGTTCAACTGTTTCCCCAACTAGTACAACTCCTAATAGTGCTGGGACTACAACTTTATTACCATCGACTACACTGGAGTCTACTACTTCATCAACTTCCAGTACAACAGGATCCATTACCAGTGAAACAACTAGTTCAACAACTGCAACAACATTGTCTAGTTCAACAGGCTCTTCAGGTAGTACAACAACAACCACTAGTCCTGGAACTACTACTGTAATTGTATCAACTACAACGGAGCCTACAACTTTGCCAACATCAACTACCTCAAGTTCTACTTCTCCAACAACCTCCACAACAACAGGATCCCTCACTACTGGCGTAACATCTGGTCCGACATCAGCAATGGCACTGCTTAGTTCAACTGTTTCCCCAACTAGTACAACTCCTAATAGTGCTGGGACTACAACTTTAATACCATCGACTACACTGGAGTCTACTACTTCACCAACTTCCAGTACAACAGGATCCATTACCAGTGAAACAACTAGTTCAACAACTGCAACAGCACTGTCTAGTTCAACAGGCTCTTCAGGTAGTACAACAACAACCACTAGTCCTGGAACTACAACTGTAATTGTATCAAATACAACGGGGCCTACAACTTTGCCAACATCAACTACCTCAAGACCTACTTCTCCAACAACCTCCACAACAACAGGATCCCTCACTACTGGCATAACATCTGGTCCGACATCAGCAACAGCACTGCTTAGTTCAACTGTTTCCCCAACTAGTACAACTCCTAATAGTGCTGGGACTACAACTTTAATACCATCGACTACACTGGAGTCTACTACTTCACCAATTTCCAGTACAACAGGATCCATTACCAGTGAAACAACTAGTTCAACAGCCTCTTCAGGTAGTACAACAACACCTACTAGTCCTGGAACTACTACTGTAATTATATCAACTACAACAGGGCCTACAACTTTGCCAACATCAACTACCTCAAGTCCTACTTTTCCAACAACCTCCACAACAACAGGATCCCTCACTACTGGCATAACATCTGGTCAGACTTCAGCAACAACACTGCTTAGTTCAACTGTTTCCCCAACTAGTACAACTCCTAATAGTGCTGGGACTACAACTTTATTACCATCGACTACACTGGAGTCTACTACTTCACCAACTTCCAGTACAACAGGATCCATTACCAGTGAAACAACTAGTTCAACAACTGCAACAACACTGTCTAGTTCAACAGGCTCTTCAGGTAGTACAACAACACTCACTAGTCTTGGAACTACTACTGTAATTATATCAACTACAATGGGGTCTACAATTTTGCCAACTTCTACTACCTCAAGTCCTACTTTTCCAACAACCTCCACAACAACAGGATCCCTCACTACTGGCATAACATCTGGTCCGACATCAGCAACAACACTGCTTAGTTCAACTGTTGCCCCAACTAGTACAACTCCTAATAGTGCTGGGACTACAACTTTAATACCATCGACTACACTGGAGTCTACTACTTTACCAACTTCCAGTACAACAGGATCCATTATCAGTGAAACAACTAGTTCAACAACTGCAACAACATTGTCTAGTTCAACAGGCTCTTCAGGTAGTACAACAACACCTACTAGTCCTGGAACTACTACTGTAATTATATCAACTACAACGGGGCCTACAACTTTGCCAACATCAATTACCTCAAGTCCTACTTCTCCAACAACCTCCACAACAACAGGTTCCCTCACTACTGGCATAACATCTGGTCATACTTCAGCAACAACACTGCTTAGTGCAATGGTTTCACCGACTAGTACAACTCATAATAGTGCTGGGACTACCAATTTAATGCCATCAACTACATTCGAGTCTACTACTTCACCAACTTCCAGTACAACAGGATCCGTTACCAGTGAAACAACTAGCTCAACAATTGCAACAACAATGCTTAGTTCAACAGATTCTTCAGTTCGTACAACAACACCCACCAGCCCTGGAACTTCTAATATTCATTTTTCAATGGCAACAGGTTCTACAACTTTGCCAACATCTACTACCTCAATTTCTTTGACTCCAACAACCATCACAACAACAGGTTACCTCACCACTGGCGTAACATCTAGTCCAACATCTTCAACAACACTGCTTATTTCAACTGTTTCTCCAACTAGTACAACTTCCACTAGTACTGAAACTGCTACTTTTACAACATCTACAACAAGCTTATCAGCGCCTACAGCTTCCACAATACACACTAACACCACCACAACATCTAGTTCAACGTCTGCAACAACACTGCTTAGTTCAACTGTTTCCCCAACCAGTACAACTCCTAATAGTGCTGAGACTACCACTTTAACAACAGCAGTTACACCGGGGTTTACTACTTCAACAACTTACAGTACAACAGCATCCATTGCTAGTGAAACAGCTAGTTCAACAACTGCAATAACACTGCCTAGTTCAACAGGCTCTTCAAGTAGCACAACAACACCCCCTAGTCCTGGAACTGCTACTATAATTTTATCAACTACAACAGGGTCTACAACTTTGCCAATATCTACCACTTCAGGTACTAGTACTCCAACAATCTCAGCCACAACAAGGCCTGTCAGCAGTGAAACTACTGCTGCTTCAACAACAGCTAGCACTTCAATACCCACAACTACTGCATCTCCTACGTTTACATCATCCAATACAGCAGATTCAACTATTTCCACAAATCACACTACAATGCGAAGTTTAACTGTTTCATCAACTAGTGTAAACCCCAATGATGCTGGACTTAGTACTTTAGCAACATCCACTACATTAGGGTTTACTACTTCATCAACTTCCACAACAGGATCCATTACCAGGGAAACAGCTAGTTCAATGGCAACAACACTGCTTAGTTCAACTGCCTTGTCAGTTAGTACAACATCACCTACTAATTCTGGAACTTCCCCATTGATTTTATCAACTACTACAGGGTCTACAACTTTGCCAACATCTACTACCTTAAGTCCTACTTCTCCATCAAGTTCCAATACAACAGGATCCATTACCAGTGAAACAGCTAGTTCAATTACTGCAACAACACTGCCTAGTTCAACAGGTTCTTCAGGTGCAACACCCACTAATTCCAAAAGTACCACATCCATTTCATCAATTAAACCATTGTCTACCACTTTGCCAACATCTACTGCCTCAAATTCCAATTCTTCAACAAGTTCCACCACAGCAGCATTTGTCACCAGTGAAACAACCATTGTTGCAAGGTCTACATCATCTAGTTCCTCAACACCTACTAGTATAGAAACTAATACTTTAACAACATCCATTACAGCATCCTCAGCCTCTCAGATAACCTCCAAAACAGGATCCATCACCACTGGCATAACACCTAATTCAATACCTGCAGCAACAATGCTTAGTTCAACTATTTCCCCACCTGGTACAACTCCTACTAGTGCTGAAACTACCACTTTAACAACATCAACTACACTGGGGTCTACTACTTCAACAACTTCCAATACAACTGGCTCAATTACCAGTAAAACACCGAATGCAACAACTATAATAACAGTGCCCAGTTTAACTGGCTTCTCAATTAGTACATCACTGCCCACTAGTACTGAAACTTCTACTGTAACCTCATCCACAACAAAAGGGTCTAACATTTTAACAACATCTACTTCCCCAGACTCTACTACTCCAACAAGTTTAATCACAGCAGGATCCATTATCAATGATGCAACCACCATTTCAGTTACTGCACCAACTAGTATGTCACTATCTGCTATTATGGGAACTACTACTTTAACAACATTTACTACAACAGGCTCAAATGTTCCAACAACTTCCACTACAGCAGGATCTATTACCACTGCAACAGTATCACCAAGTAAAACTGGCTCCTCAGTTAATACAAAAGCATTTACTAGTGCTGGATCTTCTGCTCTAACCTCATCACCTGCATCCCCTGGGTCTTTTATTTTACCAGCATCTACTTCTCCTGTTTCTACTTCTCCAACCATTTTTGCTGCAACAGAATCTATCACCAGTGAAGCAAGCACTGCTTCAGCCACTACAACAGCTAACATGTCAATACCTACTGGTGCTGGGACTACTACTTCAACAACATCCACTATTACAGGCGCAATTGCAACATCATCAAATACAACACCTACTGATCTTAGTTTTACTGGAACAGTCATAGGTTCTTCTTCTGCATCAGTCACCAGTGATTCTGCCAGTAGCTCTACCACTGCCACTACTATTGGTTCAACAGGTACCATTTCAACCACATCAATATCCATTGCTACTAATAGCATTGAAACTACAGTCACTGTATTAAATGGGACAACTGCTAATGCATCTAGTACTACTGTATCGGAAGCTAATGGAAGCACATTTAATATTTCCTTAGTTACATTACCAGCTGGTACTATCACAAACAGCACTGTGTCAACATTGTCGGCTGGTACTGTAACACCAAGTACTACAACTACTATTGGAAGCTCAAGTGCCACTGCAATGATTACTACTACTATACTGGGAAATAATACCTCTGCCAGCATTACTTTTACTTCCCTATCCCCTGTTACCCAGGACATAATAAGTACTAGAACAATTTCAGGTCCCACTGCAAACATTAATAGCACTACTGCTTCTTTATCATCCACTGAGACTACAGTTAAGTCCACTTTTGCTACAAATTCTACTGGATCAACAACTGCAGAAAGTACACTCATTGCTTCTATAGTAACACCCATTGGAGCTGGGGTCAATAGCAAAACCACTACTTCTTCTGAAACAAAAGCTACTGAAAACAATGCTACTTCCATTTCACTTACAGTATCTTCTATTCCTACGGCTCTTTTTAGCACATCTGCTGCAGGAGAGTCCACTATCACTGGAACCGTGACCAGTGCAGTTACATTGTTAGAGTCCAATGCTACTGCAACTCACCGTAGTTCTACTTATTCTACAACATTCGCTGCTATGGGGACCACAATAGGTACTTCTAATATAACAGGTCCTTCTAATGGAGCTACCACTGCACCTGGGAACATCAACTCTAGCAGTACAGACTCTGTCTCTACTGGGACTATAATAAGTACTTCTCTTATAACAGAACCATCTTCCACTGGAATCAACAACAACACTACTGCTAGTGGTATCAACTCTATCAACCACATTTCTACCACTCCTGGTTCCTCCATTATGAATGTTTCAACAGGACCTGTTTTTGGAAGTACAAACGCTGCATCCAACAGTACTATAATAACAATGACTATTCAGGCTACTGTCAGCACAAGCACTGGAACAAACAACAATAGCAACTACACTACTGGTGGTGTTCAACCTACTGGAACTACTGCTTCTGCATCCATGACAGCAAATACTAACACAGCAACTATTTCTGCCACAGGCTTATCTGCAACAACCAGCAGTAAGTTTTTTATTATATAGAAATTATTTGAAATCAAAACTTTTAAATATATCCCCTTTGAAAGTTTTTACCCATGTGTTTACAGTATACCCTTGGAATGTTTTACCCATTTGTAGAAATACTGCATTTTATTTGGGCCTCGCTTTGGCATTTTGCATTTATATACTGTACATAATAGGTTGCCCTGATTGGGTAAAGTGATTGGATAACTTTAAATTATGTTAAAATTAATTTATACTGCTTTGTCAAGTTTAACATTGGATGTAAAACTGCTACTTTATTAGCATCACAACCGTAATCAGACAATATTAGTTTAACATTTTAAATTCTAAGCGGAAGCTGCAATGCTTTGAGTAGCTATTGGATTTATTCAGTACTGCTTTTCATCTAGGGAAAGTTAGAAATACAGTAAGTAAACAAAATCTATTGCATACTGGTCCATGAATCCACATTGGTATAGATTGCAAAACTATTTGTAAGGATTGCATTTTTTTCCCATTTACTTGGCCAATATTTTAAAAAGGTCAAATATTATAGAGTTGATAATGAATGTTCTAAACAAATATTCTTTAACTTGTGTCTTTCAGGACCAGATGGAGATAACCTTACTCAAACTACTTTGATATCCACTACTATCAACTCTGAAGAGTCAGAAAGTAAGCACTTTGTCACAGTTTTCAGGAGGAAGAGGGGGGTAACATAAGATGAGCATCTTTTGGCAGTTTATATCCTCTTTCTTTGTAAACAAAGAGATCTGATCTTCATTTGTTTGGAAGATTGGGAATTGTCCCAAATACTCTCTTTACAGTGTCTATACTTGCCTTGCTTGCAAGTAGGACACTTCTTCCAAGAACACCTTTTCCTCAGGCAGTGCCTGCTGGTACTGTGCCACCAAGTAGTACAACCACTATTGGAAGGTCCAATGCCACTGGGATGATTTCAACTACTATGGTCTTTGAATGCTTTTCAACAACTTTAATGCAGGACATGAGGCGGGCAGGGAAATGTGGAATACCCAATATCTGACATCCATGATTCAATAACTTCTAAGGGTTCACAGTCTCTGGGTGGATTTCCCCTCCAGGAGCATACTGCCATCACTGAATAACTGATGTTCTTGAGTAGCTAAGTCTCAGCCCTCTAAATGCAGCTTCAGGCACATAAGCACCAGATACACAGTCTTGGGCTTCACAATCCCCCCCCGATAACTAAATAAGGATCCTCTCCCTATGGAGAAGACTTAAAATCTCATCCAGGACAGGGCTCAGCTTTTTCTAGAGACTGTAGAAACTCACCAGTGGATGGCCAGCTAACAAGACAGACAGAATTCCCTGTATCCCACCTCTGCCACAGAACCTTGGAGCTTTTTCAAGCAAACCCGGCAGATAACGTAATACAGAAAGTCCTTGAGCACAGTATTCTCTGACATTACAAAACATCCAAACAACACTCAAATATAGTACAGCTTAGGAACACATCATAAGAACGCATACAAAGCCTGTATTATTGTACTAGTTTATGTGTAAGCTTATATTCTTACCTTTTATTACTTTCCTTTATTTATTCTCTTGAGGTGGGGGGGGGGGGGGGGCTGTAAGTGACAGGGTCACTTTTTATTTATTGGCAATAACATCCCTTGTGTTATTGGAAAGCTGTAATATTTTGTGTTATATCATATGAATCCTGACAATGTATTTACCATGTTAAGATTTGCATTGATAATGGAGTAGATGTATGATCACTTTTTCTTAGCAACTAAAAGAAATGGCAAAGGTTTTTGCATATTTTTTTTACAAAATGTGTTTTTGGTTTTGTCTTTGTTAAAGATATTTCCCAGTATTTCTCATAATGACAGGAGTCCCCCAACACGTTCCCAAAAATAATTATATACATTAAAACATTCTTATATTTTCTATTTCAGTTACATACTGGCAAATAATTCTTTTTGGATTGGTGTCGATCCTAGGCATGGGCCTGCTCATATGTTTATTATGTTGGGTAAGTAGACATTTCCTTTAAGCAAATACTTTAGTTTCCATCCAATGAAAATGAATGAGCAAAGTGTAAGGTTCTCTTATTAAACCATATCCCCACCCAATGATATTTAACTTTGCCACACACTCCAACTGTCCCACTTGTCTTGTGGATCTCAGCCCTGCTTGTGCTCTGTGTCAGAGCAACCACAGGGCTAGTGTCTTCTCCTCTTCCCCATGTGACAGTGCTTGGGCCAACAATTAGCTACACAAGCACTGGATTGGCAAATGGCAAATTCCCTTTCTGCAATTTCATTTAGAGTACATTCTACCAATGTATGATTTACTCATTATTTCCTTCACACTTTTTTACAGATATTAGCATGCTGCCGTACTCCTCGATATCCAATTGCAAGGTATCCCAGTTACAGAACACATTATGGCTGGTATAAATTTCCAAGACTTTCTGAAACCACAGATGCCGAGAAAGGGATAAAAGGAGAACATGAAAAAAGGCCGACAGTCTCACAGGCAGTATTCCATCCTCCATGGCCATCTAGTACTGGCATTCATAAGTGATGTACGATATTTAATAGCTGAGACACTGAGACTGAAGAATATTTATTATATGTTATACTACGTGTAATTTTATAATGTTTATAGTGGTGTACAAAAGAGGGGAAAAAATTGATCTGTTTTCGAATGAAATATTGAATATTTTTCGTTTTAAGGGATTCCAGGGTTTGTGGCTAAGCCACAATATAAAATAACATAGGTAATACAAATACAGTACCTTTTATGGGAAAATAGTGACATCCACTTTATAGGCATGTTAATAGATCTGTGGGTCTTGGTGTCATGGTTGATCCATGCTTTGTTTATCTTCTAAAACTATTTGGCAATTGACCATAGAACATAATACTGTAACTGTCCCCCTGCTCAATAAATAATGCTACTATGAGTGTTTCAGATGCGCAGAATTGGAGCCAGCCCGTTAGATTTCAAAAGTTGAACTCAATCAAATTTGCAATAACAGACTTTTTCAACTCCTAGCTTAATCGTTGAGACATAACCACTGTTATCACAAGTGCAACTTTAATTTCAACATCACTATGCTGCTTAGTAAATTTCAGCAGTTGCTATACAATTTGGGGGAAGCTGCTTTTTTTCTTGAATATTAGAAGTCCCCTGTGATCAATGAAAGAAACCCTAAAGCTTAGGTAGCTACAGCCTTTAATTCCAAAGTCTATATTGATATAAAGAATATTTCATGGAAGAGGACCATACATGGCAGAACCTTTGTGATTACTGGCAATGTCAAGGTTAGGCAGAGAAGAACGGAGAGATCTGGAAGCCGCACACCGGTCTGATGATAAGTGCCTTTATTGATAAAAAAGCTGGATCATGGAGGTATACAAAACACTACAGCAGAAGTGTACAGGGATCAGCTTCCCACTGATTTGAGCCTACCTGAGCGGTGGAACCCTCTCTGCCTAGTCTGCATCACTGGATAAATGTCAAGGTTAGTCTGTGTTCTTGTGGAAGCTTAGATGTTCCTACACAGGGAGATTTTGTGCAATACCCTGAGAAGACATTTAAATTTATCTCTGAAAATATATTGTAGGTTTTTGTTTGTACATGCTTGCAGTTTTCTAGGTAATTTATGCTTGTAAATATAGATTTTACAGTTACTGACCTCAGTACTTAGTTTTTACATATAATTTATTCACACTTTATTATTTGTTTACCTTATTTGCACTAATTATATGCAGAGTTTTGCATTTTCATTTGATTGCTTAGATTCTTTTTTATTTGTGTATTTTTATGTTGCTGTAGGCAGAGATCAGCTATTCAGTTCTGATATATATTGCCCATAGCAGTTGCACTCTTAAATTATATTTAGGCATGAGATATTCATGGTAATGTCAATCACATGCTTGCATTTTAAGTCTCTTGGGAATGCCAATGGTAAGATTCCACAATAATTCCCTGCTCTGGCCAACTTTAATTAAAAAAAGAATCATGATGTCCCTTTCTCATCAATGGGCTTTCTATAATGTAAAATAAATAACTCAAGAATCTAACAGCATGCTAGTGACAATGTTGCTGTGGCATGGGTGGGCATATACACAACTTTAAGAAAACATCTGCACCAAAGTTTCTATGAGCTAAAAGGAGCCTTAGGCCAAGGCACGACCCTCCACCCACCATCAGTTTTGGGTTTTCAGGGAAGAACAGAGGAGGGACAATACAATTAATCCTGAACAGCAAGTTGTTCAGTGAGATATCCAATTAAAATCAAAGGCCAACTGAGAAAAAAATTACTGATCAGGGTTAGGTGCAGGCAGGGTCATGTAGAAAGTCCAGTATGGCAATAACTCTCTGCCAACATTCAAAACATTTGGATAATTTCCTCTGTGTATTCAGGTATATCCTGCACCATTTAACTTTATACAAAGTCTGAAATTCTCCCACAGACTTACATGGATACAAAACTTCTTAGATGGTGAAAAAATAAATGCAGAGCTAGCATGGAACAATATTATTATAGAAATGAGTAATGCAAATGCATAAGAAAAAAACTCTACCATTTTAACATTAAACTTTTATGTTGCATTTGTAAGGTCAGAACTCAAAACCTGTATCAGACATCAAGTTTTCCTAAATAATCAATGCTTTGCAGAGTTGAGGAGTTGGCTTCAAGAGTTGAAGATTGCCAGCCAATACACAATGATTTGTCTATGAAAATACAGTACTTATACAGTACTTATAATATTTTTTTTGGTAATATTGGCTTATGACAAAGAATAAAATAATGAAATGGCTGAATAGTTTGTAGTATTTATTTTACCTTGGCGTGATTAAAGGAATTTTACTAATGTGTCAATTCGATAGCAATTTGTAAGATATTGTAATTTTGTACATTTGTTAAAATGTTTGTATTTATTACAATGTATATTGTATATTAGAAAAATAAATATTAATAGTGTTATTATTATTAAAACATACATGCTGGACTCCACTGGTCATCTTTAATAATTTTTATTCTACAGTATATTGAAATTTGGAAGATTATCTGTTTTTTTTTAACTTGCAGATTAAAACCTTTTTCAATCAGTCTTTAAAAAGTTTTAAATATGAATTTAAACATTACAATATTCTATGTATGTATGCTATTTTTAGCTTTTTAACAGTCACAATTTAAAAATAGAAGAAGTGAAAGTGGAAATGAAGTAATAATACAAACAGGTTTCAATTCAATAAAACCAAAGAACTTCCAAGCTCAACTTACCAACCAGCCTGCGACCAACCGAATTAACCTATCTAACAGTATGCGTTAAAAACAGGGGTTTAGTTGCACACATTTGCAAATACAGTTGCGTAAGCTGCAGGCCACGGCAAGGCACCCTGTATCCTGCAGACCCTAACTAACAGAATACATGTGCTCCCACTGTGGAGACTCTTCAAAGTTAGAGTTATGCCGTGTACACACGAGCGGACTTTACGGCAGACTTTGCTCGGCGGACTTTTCAACAGACTTTACGACGGACTTTCTGAATGAACGGACTTGCCTACACACAATCCACCAAAGTCCATTGAATTCGTACGTGATGACGTACGACCAGACTAAAACAAGGAAGTTCATAGCCAGTAGCCAATAGCTGCCCTAGCGTGGCTTTTTGTCCGTCGAACTAGCATACAGACGAGCGGACTTTTCGACCGGACTCGATTTCGACGGATTGATTTAAAACATGTTTCAAATCTAAGTCCGTCCAACTTTTGAGAAAACAAAGTCCGCTGGAGCCCACACACATCGAATTGTCCGACGAAATCACGTCCGCCGGGCAAAGTCTGCCGTAAAGTCCGCTCGTGTGTATGCGGCATTAGGGTCTGCAGGATACAGGGTGCCTTGCCATGGCCTGCAGCTTACGCATGTATTTGCAAATGTGTGCAACTAAACCCCTGTTTTTAACGCATACTGTTAGACAGATTAACTCGGTTGGTCGCAGGCTGGTTGGTAAGTTGAGCTTGGAAATTCTTTGGTTTTATTTTACATGCGTTTGCCCTTCCAGTGCTCCAGGCTGCGAAGACTAGTTATAAGTGGGGGCAGTGACCTTTTTTTGTATTCCATTCAATAAAATGTAAAATAAACCAATAGAATCAAGGCAAAGCATGCAGCAGTTTAAGGCTGGGTTCACATACAGTATGTGCGGCCGAGGTTCTCAGCATAGGAACCGGTGTGTCCCGGTTCACCGGTTCAGGCGCGAATCGGGTCCAAATTTTTGCCCAAATTTGCACCTGAATGGGACCCAAAGACATACAGGATCCCTTTGGAATGTGGACTGCGGCCACCCCGGACTTGTGTGAACCGTCTCCATTGCGAGCCGGGCACACTCGCCTGTCATACGAATTGGATGCGGGGAACCCTACATCCATTTCACGCATATGCTAACCCAGCCTTAAGCCCAACTCTAGATTTCCAGTGTGTCAGATGTGTGGCCCCTTGCTGTCTTGGAAGTATCTTTATTACGTTAGCTTTATTGACATTTTACAGGACAACCAGTGTTATCAAGAACATTTAAAAAAATAAAGTTATCTGATGGAAACCATGTTATAGAGTCATGTCTGCTGATTTACCTGGAGGGAGGCCAACTACCAAATCACACTGAACTTTGGCTGTTTGGATATTTGTCCAAACAGTAGACTTTTTGCTTGTTCACCAGAAGACAAACATCATATATAGCAGTAATATTTCTGCTGCTACTATATATGAGAGATTCCTTCCTGTCAATTGTTGCCAAAGGAAGCAGAAGACTTGGAAATGATGCATAAGAGACAAGAGCAGGGATACCTCCAACTTCATGTCTGAAAAGCTACAACAACAACACAACAAATGTGTGTTTCAGATGCAAAAAAAAACTATTTTGTAGTAAAGTATATTGTGTCTGAAGGTTATAAAACAAGCTAGTCCGTGACCTGCTAAGGGCGAGCGAAGCTTGATCTGCAATGGTGGCTGCTTGCATTGCTGCTTGGGCTCTGTCTCTTGTCTTGTCAGCGGTAGGAGCCCTGCTGTGCGGCTACAATGCAGGGATATTATCTTCACAGCAGACAAGCAAATGAAGCTCCACCCCCTGTTAATCAGTGTCAGATTGGAGAGATATAGGGTAACTTTGCAACAAATATAGAAGAATTTAAATTCAAATAATTTTAATAAGATTGACCCGCCCATACAGATACTGGCAATTTGATTCAGAATGTCAAAGTCAGAAATCTTCTAGGATATTTAAATGTCCTAAAGATGTGAAACACCCCTTTATCCAAATAGGGCATTGAGGGGCCAGAATTTGTGAAGAGGGGTTGTCCAACTGTAAAAGTCTTGATTTACTCCAGTGAAAGTACTGTGTATGTGAAACCATTCCTTGTAAAGCAAATAATTTAGTTTAAAATTGAAATGAAAGGAAAAACATTTATACATATACAAATTATGTTTTATTTCATAGGTGATCACATAATTATCGTTCTCAGCAGTGTATGGGGTTTAGAGAGCTGGAGGTGCAGAAACAATGCTACACTGATCTTCCAGTGAATGGCTGTGCAGGGGGGCATTGGTCATTGGGGGACAGGCAGGCTGTTCTCCCAGCATAGCCAGAAAACTGACCACACTGGGATGGATGTGCTCTCATGCCTAGCGTGGTCAATTTGATATAGGAAAGCAGGGAGACTGCCAGGAACACCAGGTATTTAACACAAAGAAAGAAATATAAAGAGAACCGGTTATTTTTTAACACAAGTGCATAGTACAACAAACACATATCAGGAATATGAAATGTTGGGTTAATATATCTATAGACCAGGGTATTGACCAAAGTCTTGAATCACTTCCATAGTAACTGCTAAGGGTGGTATTGTCCTCAAGATAACATCATAAAATCAGCATATATGTTTTTCCTCTAGAACCCCATATCAATATATGTACAGTATCTGTTTATTATTTCTAATTAAAATATCAAAAGGCTCAATCAAAATAGTGGGGGTGGAGATGAGCACTCCTACCTGTTGCCCCCTTTAAGCATACAATTTATGTAAACCATCATAGGTAAACGTTCCCCTCCAGGGGATCTTCAGATGAAGAGATTGCTACACCAATATCTTGCAGATTAAATGTAGAACCAAAGTAGTCTGATTCCAAAAACGTATTGAAAATGAAGTAGCTTGTAAGTATTGGGTTAAGGTGGAAAGAGATACTGTTCATTTGAAGTGATACATAACAGAGTAGAAGTTTACTAATTCATGTAGGATATTATCAGGAGATTTTAACAGGTCATGTGAATTTTTAGGGGTTTCTATGAATCTAAATTGCTGCTGTTAATCTGCAATTAAGCAAATGACCTGGGCATTCACCGTTGAAACCAACATCCTTCGAACAAAAATCCATGATTTTGTTGTCGGAAAGTCCGATTGTGTGTATGGGGCATTACTCTTAGTTAATCAGATTAAAAAATTATATCTAGTTCAACCAATAAAAAAAAAAAAGAAAAAAAAAAAACACAAATAGAAAACCTCCACAGTTAATCTAGAGGAAGGCAAATAAAAAACATTCAAGCATGACCCAATAGCCTCCAGCGGGGGAAAACAATCCTCCCTGATCCTCAGGGGGATATTCACTGGATTCCTATAACTTCTCCGGCATTCTCTATAATGTAAGGAAAGAAAAAAAAAAATGAGAAATGGAATCGTATAGAAACAGTTTTAGGTTGGTAGAGCTGTAATCTCTTTTACAAAACTCTCGTCCCCAAAAGGTATTGGAAACCAGTCTACCTAAAACAGAAATAATCATTTTAGGTGGACTGACCATTTATACACTACTCCTGTCTGAGTATAAAAGTATGGACACAGAGGAAACCTTTGTTTTCCTATACATCCTGGGCAGTCAGTGCCTCTTTCACTTGAGCTACGTTCTTGTCTCTCTGAGAAAGTAGAACTTACATAAACCACTCAATGCACAATTCATACAATTATCTGCATAACATCAACGTGTTTATCCTAGTAAAGTCTGACACTTATAGAGTCACTTTTTCCACTCCTTGACATTTGAAAGGATGTTGTAAGTGCTCTGGAGTCGGCAATTGAAAACAGGTGGGGCTGGAATGTAACAACGTTGCTTGTTGTATGGCTCTTGTCAACCTTTTTCATTGTTTATAAACGTGGCTTCTGACATCAAATATAGATATTACTTGTATAGCCCAGTATGGTATTTATATTATATCTAGCTTTTGCATCTTAACAAGGATGAACCTACAGTTCGGTCTAAATACAACTGTGGACCAAACTCGGCTTCAGTACTACCAGCCTGCCCATAGACGGACTAAAATTCAGCCAGTAGCTGCTGAACTGGATGAACTTCGATCCGTTTATGGCGAGCTTTATTATAGGTTAAGAATCTGGTATAGATGAATCATAGGTGTGCGCAGCCTATTGCATTAGGGTGTGCATCCCAAAGCTCAAACCCACATGACCTCAGCTGCACTGGACAGTGAATAAATAGGAAGTGCTCTGTGCTGAACGCCTTCCTGTTCATTCACAAACTGAAGCATAATAAACAGTTTGCTATGCTTCAGTTATGATTAAAAACAGTGAGCGAGTGTGTTCATTCAGAAAAGGAAAGGGGCAGTAAATTAGATATTGATTAGCCCCTTACCCCACTCTCCATCCTGAAACATCCCCCGCAGCAGCTGGGGGGAAAGGATGGAAGCCAACAGCACTATGGTGGGGGGGCCCAACATGAGGGGGCGGGCAGTAGGAAGAATTGGCACCGCACAGAGTGAATAGGGTGTGCCCAGGCACACTTGGCACACCCCCTGCACACGCCTATGAGATTTTTTTCATAGTAAATGTTAGTGTTGCCGTACTAGATTGTAAAAATCACACAGATGTGCCACTTCACAGGCAGGGTCAAGGCATCTCCCGAGATATGTTATTTATTCATTACAAAAATCACTGCTTCCAACTATTTTTTTTAATACTTGTTATCCTTGGCAGTGCCCAGCCCTCAAGGCTTTTGTTTTAAACTCCCTTGCCTATTAGTCTAGAAAATGGTCAGAACTGTTTTTCAACATTCAGCAGCCATTGACTTCAATAAGATAATTAACAAAATGTAATATTAATATTCCCATTGCACAAGTTCCTGGAAAAGGCATATAACAAAATTTGCCACGCTAAAGTGTAAATAAAACAACAAAAAAATCTATTCCACATTGCGGAACAATCAGCAGAAATAAAAGAAAAGAGATGCTTCAATAATGTGCAGTGATACTCAAATAATATAATGTGTTGTAAAGATACCATGAATATTCCAAAAATACATATGTGCACATAACCATAGATAAATCTTAAATCAGTCCATGACAAATCGTGAAAGTCCTTCTTCCAAAACGATTCAACGATCAACATCTGGAATGTGTCTTACCGAATAAACAAACTTTTATATATAAGAAGTGTAATTGACCCCCCAACTCATTTGAATAAAACCATTCATTTCTTGGATGATGTGATTTTCTACAGTTGTGGTAGATAGACGCCGGACGTGCAATACTGTTAAAGTGATTGTAAGGGTAATTTATTTTGTTTTTTTAAATAACAAACATATCATACTTACCTCCACTGTGCAGCGCTCCTTTTGCACAGAGTTGCCCCAAACCTGTTCTTCTGGGGTCCCTTGGCGGCTCTCGTGGCTCCTCCTCACATCTGATAACCCCCTCGGAGAAGCGCTTCCCCGAGAGGGTTACCTTGTGGGCCCACTCCCGAGTCCAGCATTCGGCGGCCATGCAGGAATGCAGGACTCGGCCCTGCCCCTCGAGCCATTGGATTTGATTGACAGCAGCGGGAGCCAATGGCTGCGCTGCTATAAATCCATCCAATCAAGAGCCAGGAGCTTGTGGAGAGAGACAGCGCGCCCCCGACGACTGAATGAAGGGGTTCAGGTAAGTAAAACGGGGCGGCTAGGGGGCCGGTGACTGCCAGGTGTTTTTTTCACCTTAATGCATAGGATACATTAAGGTGAAAAAAACACAAACCTTTACAACCCCTTTAAGAACTGTTGGGGCTGGGCCCAACCCTTCCTTCTCTGAGCTGGCCTCTCAGCTGTCGGCTAATTGCCAGCTCCTATCTCTCCACAGTGACTCACGTGTTGATGATCCTGCTCGTCGGTCCTGCCTACTTAAGCCGTCCAGTCCAGATGATCTCTGCCTTCGCCTTGGTCACATCTCTAGAGACGCTCTCCTGTGTTTCTGTTAAAGACTTGCTTGGCTGACACTCCTTCTGGCTCCCTGATGTTTTGGCTTGTCTGACTATCCGTTCCGGTTCCTGAACTCTGGCTATGTTTTGACTATGTTTACTCTGTTTACCTTTTTTATTATTATTAAACAAGTGTGATTTAACTGTACTTCTGTCTCAGTCTGATTCGTGGTTTCTTACAGTAGGCGAAGGCCATGAATTCAGAAGATGCAGTCAATAAGTCAATACAGACATACCCAACTTTTAAGTACACAATGGGGTTTATTTACTAAAGCTGGAAAGTGCAAAATCAGACTCACTTCTGCATAGAAACCAATGAGCTTCCAGGTTTTATTACCAAAGCTTAATTGAACAAGCTAGGGTTAGAAGCTCATTGGTTTCTATACAGAAGTGAGCCTGATTTTGCACTTTCCAGCTTTAGTAAATAAACCCTATTGTGTACTTAAAAGTGGGGTATGCCTGTACACTTGTTGGTAATATTTTTTCAAGACTGGATAAGTAGGATCACCGCATGGATCAGTTTGCCATGGCGTTACAAATGCTCCTGAGTCGCACGGCTCACTTGGAATCTCCCACTGTGGCTGCTCTGGTACAACCTGTGTTGCAGGCCATCCCTGCTGCTGCTCCAGTCTGTGTGCAGGCACCCGCCTTGAGTATTACCTCTATAAAGAGGTATGTCTGGTTCCACTCCGCTTCCCCAGCGATTTGGGGGCGATCCAGTCCAATGCAGAGGGTTTCTCAACCAGGTTGAGATATACTTTGAGATGTTGCCCCAGGCGTTTCCCACGGACAGAAGCAAAGTAGGTTTTGTGATATCTTTGCTTTCTGAGAGAGCCTTGGCCTGGGCAAATCCTCTATGGGAGACACAAAAACCTGTTGCCTTGAGTTACCCTGAGTTTGTGGCTTCTTTTAAAAGGGTATTTGACGTTTCCACATGCTTCGCTTCTGCTGCTAAGTGCCTCATGTCCATCAAACAGAGTACGAGAACTGTTGGCAATTACGCCATTGAATTCCGTACTCTGGCAGCAGAGGTTGCTTGGAACAATGAGGCCCTTGTGGCTGCTTTTTCTCATGGTCTCTCGGATACCATCAAGGATGAGATAGCAGCCGGAGATATACCCACTGAGCTGGAGAAGTTGATCACGTTTGCCATCCTCATTGACTCCAGACTCAGAGAAAGACTGTCTTTTAAGGAGCATTTGCAGAAGCCTTCTGTACATTTGTCTCCAAGCTTTGCAGTCCCACCCTTGCCTCCCTCACTTCCCATGCTTCCTGGTACCGAGTCGGTCAGTGAAGGTGAACTCATGCACTTGGGTTTCACGCATCTCTCTGCTGATGAGAGAACCTTTAGGAGGAGGGAGAGATTGTGCCTTTATTGTGGCCAGGTAGGTCACTTTTTGAAGTCTTGTCCTACCCATCCAGGGAACGGCCAAACCTTGAGGTCCTGTCACGGAGAGACCTTAGGTGGCGTTGTTTCGTCCCCAGTTATCCAGAAGGATAAGCCCCTGGTTTCAGTTACCCTTTCTTGGGCTGAATCGTCCGTTGAGATACAGGCTCTAATCGACTCTGGGGCTGCAGGCCTGTTCATTGATGCAGGCTGCCCATGTGACTCATGACACTGTTCTGTTGTTCATGGCCGTAGGAGCTCTTCACCATGAGATAATCCAATTCCAAGTTATTTCCTCACCTAAGTTTCCACTGGTTATTGCTTATCTTTGGTTACAGAGGCACAACCCCTCTTTTGATTGGCTCCGTGCTGAGTTTCTCTCCTGGTCACCACAATGTAGTAATACATTCTTCCAGAAGGTAGCCAAGGTCCTGTGCACCTCTTCACTCTTCTCCCTGCCGGAGGAGTACCGCGATTTTAGCGATGTGTTTGACAAAGGTCAGGCCGGTAGTTTGCCTCCACACTGGTCATATGATTGCGCAATTGACATTCAACTTGGTGCCACACCCCTTCATGGCCGGGTTTACCCTTTGTCAGTCTTGGAGGATAAGGCCATGGAGGAGTATGTTGCAGTCGCACTTTTTCGAGGTTTCATCCGCAATTTCTCGTCTCCTGCTGGTGTTGGTTTCTTCTTTGTGAAGAAGAAGAGTAATAAACTGAGACCTTGTATTGATTATAGAGGTATAAGAATGCCTATCCGATTCCAATGATTACGGAGTTATTTGACCGCCCCAAGGGAGCAACGGTTTTCACAAAGCTTGATTTGAGAGGGGCATACAATCTCGTGAGGATTAAGGAGGGCGACGAGTGGAAAATTGCGTTTAATACCAGAACAGGCCATTATGAGTACCTTGTAATGCCTTTTGGCCTTTGTAATGCCCCAGCAGTTTTCCAGGAATTTCTTAACGATGTCCTCTGAGATTTGTTGCAGTTATGTGTGGTGGTTTATCTTGACGATATCTTCATATTTTTCAAGTCCATGGAGAGCCACCACACAGATGTCTGTCGTGTGCTTCAGAAACTAAGAGAGAACAATCTCTATTGTAGATTGGAGAAGTGCGAATTCCATCGTGAACAGGTTAAATTCCTGGGTTATGTCATTTCCACTGCTGGTTTTTCGATGGACCAAGAGAAACTTTCAGCAGTCCTACAGTGGCCCCAACCCATGGGTTTACGTCCTCTGCAGCGTCTTCTTGTCTTTGCCAACTATTATCAGAAGTTTATTCGTAACTTCTCGTCTCTGGTAAAGCCCCTGACTGATATGACCAGAAAGGACGGTAACTCACAGAGTTGGTCTCCGGAGTCCAATAAGGCCTTTGAGAGTCTCAAGGCTGCCTTTGTTTCTGCTCCTGTGTTGTCACATCCTGATCCTATGTTACCTTTTATCCTTGAGGTTGATGCTTCTGAGACTGGAGTTGGCGCCCTTCTGTCTCAACATCCTATTTCTGAGAGCGCTATGCATCCTTGTGGCTACTTTTCCAAAAAGTTGTCACCTGCAGAGTGTAATTATGAGATTGGTGACAGAGAGCTGTTAGCGATCATTTTAGCCCTGAAAGAATGGAGACATCTCCTCGAAGGTACCACTGTGCCGATTCTCATTCTTACTGACCATAAGAATCTCACATTCTTGTTTGAGGCTAAACGCCTCTCTCCCAGAATGGTGATATGGGCTCTTACCTTGTCAAGTTTCAATTACATTGTCTCATTCTTACCCGGTACTAAGAATGTAAGGGCTGACGCTTTGTCACAACAATTTTCCTCCACTTCCAAGATGGAGTCAGTTCCGGTTCCTGTGATTCCTCGTGATTGTATTCTGGCTACAGTTCGCAACAGTCTCACAACAATGTATGGAGGAGCAAACAGTTTGAAATATATAGCACCAAGAGGAGATATGATATTCCAGATCTTATAACATGTAATACTGAAAGGGTCATATACTTACTTCAGTTAACTGGTCAGTGTATCATTATCATCAGTTGTATATCTGTTTTTAGTAAAGGTCACGCTATTACCCTCTAGTGGGCGTTACCTGTTGGCCTTAGGCCAGCCACAGTAGTGGGAGGATCCTCTAGGCCCCTCTGGGAAGTCCTTGATTGATGGTGCATATGAGTATATATATGTACAGCTTTAGGAGGCAACACTGCTGGGCTCCGTGACCATCTGGAGTTCATCTGTCTTAGACCAATTGCTGTGATTGGAGACTATTTACACTGCGAGTTATCTACGTATGTTTGTGAGTAGTTTTCCTTTTACCTACTTTTAATAAAATATATCCAAAGAATAATGCACAAGGCTGGTGTACTCTTTTTTTTCTTTTTCTCTTTGACTTACTTCAGTGCCCCTGAGGCCTACAATATTTTGATGTTTCTTTCAGCGTGGCACATTTTGTTATATATTCATTTCAAAGTTATTTTGAGTACTGCAGCTGTCTGTATTGCATCACATATTTTGGGTGAGTGCGAGGGATTTACTGTATACAGTTTTCAGTAAGATGTTTCACCGCTCATTTTAGTGGCTTCCTCATGGTGCCAAAACATCTTACATATCTTACTGTTGCTAAACAAGCACATGTAAATGTGGCTATTATTATGTAGTGCTATCCTTGGAGGAGGCGCTGGATTGTTTAGGTTCTTCTGCCCTACTCCTACTAATGATGATCTACCCTGTACTTGCACTCAAGTGACACCAATAAACCCGGAACCTTTGAAATAGGCTTTATATATCAGGAAAAGCCCTCTAGATGAAATAGGGGTTACACAAATAAAGTGCAGAATAACACTGCAAACATCATGTTACACGTGACATAATTTATAGGCAACTCTGGTCGTTACCCACATCAGCATAAATATGAAATATGAAAGAACTAGACCTGAACAGGCACTAGGCCTGTGCGAGGGACTGACACTGGAACAATAGGCAAAGGTAACTTTCCTTAGCACTGTAGAAAAGTAGGTCACTAAAGATAATACAAATACTCGCAGCAATAGTAGTACACGCTACCTAGTACTTTAGGGCTCTGTCTAGCCAGTGGAACATGTGATCAGTGGTGCTAGCACTGGAGCACTTTCATTACTTCTAGGAGCGCTCAATTCCAACTGTGAATATTAATAATCTCAAAATAAATAGGTACAATCCCCTTTCAGCAGAAATCTTTTTTAGGAAGTAAATATTATGTAGGGTGGTGGTTCACCCCAGTTATTTTTTATTTTGCTATTTTATGGTGGAAGTATAAATTGTGTATGGTGGTGGTTCCCCCATTTTTTCGTTTTGTAATTATGTTCAGGATATTTAGTATTTAGGGCATTTAATGTTTTTGTTCTGCCAGAGCTTTGGGATTTTAAGAGTTCCGCTTTGTGGTAAATAGAGCAAATTATTGGGATGTTTAGGCTATTTATTATTATTTTTCTAAATAAAGCTGGCTACTTATCACAGGGTTCTTAGTGCCCCCCATCTACATGCACCCCAGGCCGGGTGCCGATTGGATCCAAGGGCTGGATTGATTTTAACGTCTATATGGCTGATAAGTATTTTACTATCATTGTTAATATAAGTCCTAGGGTTTTTTTGGCATCAACTGCTTTAGCTGATTACACTTAACTATGTCCAGGGCATTTATGATCCCATTGTGTATCAATATATAGATCTTGAAGTTTCATATCTACCCCTAGGTAGAGTTACTTGAAATACATTTGGAAAGGGTAAAATCTCTTCTTCTCCTTCATCTATTCTTCTGGTCATCTATTGTTTTTTTTAAATAATTTCATTCTTTGTATAAATAAAGAATCAAATAAGTTTGTACTCTATATATTATATATTGTGATGTTGGCACCTAATTTGGACTCAGGTCACACCTTATATTCTGTGCAGGGTGGTTATATAAGACTCAATGTATTACCATCAATTTAATCCATATTTAATGCATGTACTTCTTATCACAATAGACATGGAAGCAAATACAAACAAACAAACAAATACAAACAATTTTAACCACTTGAGCTCCAGAAGGTTTTACCCTCTTCATGACCAGGCCATTTTTCTATTAAGCACTGTACTGCTTGAACTGGCAATTGCATCGGCAACTGTATCAACACTGTACACAAATTAAATTTATATCACTGTTTTTTTTTTATTTTTTGCTATAGAAATGAAAACAGACAGAACATTTTGAAAAAAAAACAACATTTTCTACTTCCTGTTATAAAACATATCCAATAAAACAAGGAAGGGGAACAAAACACCAAGATGCAATCAGTACTACGCATAATGCAATGTATGATGGAAAAAACTGAAACATTTACAACAATGTGTGAATTTTGTTTCCTTCGTTCAACTCCCCCAGAGTGAGAGTATTAAGAGAATAAATCCAATTTCTTGTTGGCATAAATGTTTGAAACGTTCAGCCGCAGGGTATATTGCAGGAATAGTCTCAATGACCCACACCTTAAGCTCATTGGTAGATTTATTTTGATGCTCCAGAAAGTGTCTTGGGACACTGTGTTTATCACAGCCACCTTCAATGAAGCCCTTGTGTTCCTCAAAGTGCTTGCGTAGCGACCTAATGGTTCTACCTGCGTAGAATAACCCACATGGGCATGTTAAACAATGTGCAACGTATTCTGTTAAGCAGTTGTAGAATTCTCTAATAGTGTATACGTTTTCCCTTTTACCATGAAAGTTTTCTGGCCATATTGTACAAAATCACACGTGAGACAGAGTTTTTTCTTTCACTGGAACATACCAGTAAGGGGAATTAGAGTAATGGATTGTTGTATGTTGCGGTCCCAAGAATATTTAACTTTACTTGGGGCCAATTTACTTTTTATGTTCCTGGCCTTACAGTATGATACCTTGGAGCACTGGGTAAAAGTGTGATTTCATAGTATATTCTCCATTCATTTATATTGAGCATGAAATTGTGTGGTAAAGCGGACTGGCTATACAGGATTAGATGTGGCAGCCTCTCCAGAGTTGCGGGGATGGTTGTGGAGGGAATATTGAAAAGCTTCTTGAACAAGGGGAGCAGAGTACCCCTTGTCCATGAATTTGGTAGTAAGGACATAACCGTATGTGATGTAATCCTCCTTTCTGATACAGTTGTAGGAGGCGACAGTATTGGCTCCTAATAATGAAAGGAAAGTCCGGATGGCTGCACACCAAACTGAGATCCAAATGGCTTTATTCACATAACACCATGAAGAACATGAGGAGTATTGGCTCCTAGGGATATTCCAGACCCACCTCGGATGACGACAACTCTGAAAGTGGATATAGGAGTTCCTGGCCATGGGTTTCACGTAATTTTTAGCAAATATTTGTTTGCTACCATGACCTAATTCTAAATCCAGGAAGGCAAGGGTCTCTGTATCTTGCACACAGGTAAAGGAGAGCCCCAATGTATTATCGTTGCATTGTTGTTCAAAGGCATGCACTGTATGTGCTGGTCTGTCCCATATGAGGAGTATGTCGTCTATGTAATGACTGTAATACACTATATGGGCAGAAAATGGATTGTTATTGGTAATATATAGATGTTCCCAGTATCCCATCGCGAGATTAGTATAGCTAAGGGCAAAATTAGCCCCCCATAGATGTGCCATTAATTTGGAGGAAAAAAGTGCCATCAATTTCGAAATAATTATGTTTGAGGCAAAATTGAGTAAGTACTAATAGTTTGTAGTATTATATTGTGAGTGTAAATGGTTATTAATAGCTGTTTTCTTCTTTTTCGCATAAACTTGCTCTTTTTATGATATATATATATATATATACACACATACACATACACATACACATACACATACATATATATCCTTATCCCATTAACCATATTATTTCCAATTATTATCCTTTTTTTAGAATATATTTATTTGTTATTTGTATAGTTTTTAGATACAGGATTTTTATTGCTTTGGATCAATAACAGATCACAATAGTAAGCAAGGTGTTCATGACAGGTTGTTTACATTGGTATCATGTGATTGATATTACCAATCATAGCAAATCACATGATACCCGGTTACCGATCACTGGTAACTAATTCTCTGTATCGACCATCACAGAAGGGGCATGCTGCATGCTCCTTACCTGGAGCAGGCACAACGATGTATATTTACGTGCTTGTGCCTGCAAGTGCCGCCCCACCGCAGTATAATTACTGTGGCGTGTTGCCAAGTGGTTAATATATAGATCAATATATAGATCAAATAGAATAGTTTAATGGATTAATACAATTTGATAGAATAATTAAGGCTTGACAAACCTTTTTTTTCTTTTTATTTGAAAAAGACACAAATTAAATGTCTTAAATTTATATCCATAGACCTGAAAAGGGGGGATTTTTCAACCTCAAAAACATGTTGGCTTAACCTTAAAGTGTACATTCACCTTTAAATCTGTAAAATGAACTTACACTGGGCCCCCCTCCCCATCACCCCTGGTCCCACTGACCTGGAGTCCCGCGATCACCCATTGTGACACATCGGTATGCTGCTTTACCGGTCCAGGGATTTGAAATCCCCACGGCTTTCTCTCCTCTTCTCCAGTGCTGACAGGATGGGCTAGGCGGGTCCTAATTGGTTGGCACCGTCCATGTGACGGCGACCAATTAGAATGCCTCCTATATGTAACTTTATGGGGTATGTTTAGGAGTTTAAGCCATGGAAATTTCAAATCTCCTGACTGATGATGCGGCGACTCACAGCAGGTGATAGCGGGACTCCAGGTCAGCGGGACCAGGGGGGTGGGGAGGGGGTCCAGTGTAAGTTAACCTTACAGATTTTCTGTAAAGGTGAACTTACCCTTTAATGATTGCAAATAAAATCTTATTCTAGACTTTAAGTGTAGTGGAACATCTATACTTTATAATGTAGCAATATAAATCTGACAAGGGTTCGCCCTCCATCCACAATTAAAAAAAAAAAAAAAAAAAAAAAAAAGGTTAATTTTTTTTTTTTTAAACATTTTAATAGAAAGAATGTTAAAACCTCATTTGTTTCTATGGTTTACTGTGGATTCATGTTTTAGTTAGTTAGTTCATGATTTATTTTCTCTGTCCTTAGCAGCAGGCACACCTCACATATCTTGTCTATCACACCTTAACCATCTCCCTCTAAACTTCGTCATATTTAAGCCCAGTCCACGCACTTATTTGTGAAAAAAATCACATATTTATTTCATGCATCATAGGTACCACTATAGTGATTGTTAAACTACTTATGACGATTGAATAAATAGCCAGAAGGCAGTACATTGGTTAAAAGGAGCATAGGGTGTGTTATGACCTAAACAATTTGTCACACATAAAGCATAAAACCCCTCTGTAGTTACTGCTCATAATATCCTTATCCTTCTTTGCACTGTGGCTATTGCTTGTGGATATCTAGTAATTTATATATTGAAGAAAGATTTGGGGAAACACCATGGGGATCTTGAATACTTGTCTTTTGACTAGAACTTTATTTTTTATAGCCGTGTTCGTCAGCACTGCAGGTAAGCCAACAAAATGAGCTGCAAAAATAATATAGAAATTGTTAAAAAAATCAATTAGCATTTAAGTATAATGAACAATCACTGTAATAGTTATATGTTTCAAAAATGTTGCGATAAAATTCATGTAAGAAGTAGGCTGTAAATATATGTTTTATAATATATATGTCTTAAAAAAAATGGTATAACAGAGAGTCATTTTGGTTGTTTGTCAGTTTAATGTTGAAACGATATTTTTTTTAATTCATTTTTATTTTAGTGTGTGTGTGTGTGTGCGCGTTTGTGTATATATATATGGGCCAGTTTTTAGCAAATAGGGCTTTTTTCAGTGGGAACACAGGGGGACTGCACTGGATGTCCATGACAGCGACCAGTTAGAATGCCTCCTATATGTACCTTTATGAGGTATGTTTAGGAGTTTAAGCCGTGCATATGAGCCATGCAGGGGTGCAAGGGTATGCTGAAGGGTTTGTTGATGATAGCTGCTGGGGGGCTCTATTGTTGTGCCATGGGGGTCATTTGTTGCTGGGAGGGATCTACTGTTGAGGGAGGGGTCTATTGTTGCTGGCACCCTTGAGGGTCTACTAATGCTGGCTGTTGGGAGATATATTGTTGCTTGAGTGGATCTATTGTTTTGGGGGCTTTGTTTTGGGGATCTACTGTTGTGGGGGATCTATTGTTTCTGGGAGAGATCTACTGTTGAGGGAGGGCTCTATTGTTACTGGGAGCTGGAGGGTCTATTAATGCTGGCTGCTGGTATATCTATTCTTGCTTGGGTGGATCTATTGTTTCTGGGGGCTTTATTTTTGTGGGAGATCTATTGTTGCTGTGGGGGTGTTTTGTTGCTGAGGGGGTCCTTTGTTGTTGGGGGGTGTATTGTTGCTGGCTGCCGGGGATGTATTTTATACATTTTTTTTGTTATCATGAACAAATTCCATACAAATTACTTGGCACCACAAAATGATACTTGGTTCTGTATTCTCTAAATGGGGAGGTACTGGGAGGGGGTAAGGGGTGAAACCAAGGGACAGTACTCAGAGGTGGGTAGGGGGCAAAAATAAGGGGTGACTCAAAAGGGGGGGGGGGGGGATTACCTGCACCCATTCTCTGAGGAAACAAGCCCTATTAACAAATAAACCGAGAAAACAACAGCTAGAGTGCACCCACTGAAACCCTGGACAGAGATGTACAAAGGGTGGGGGAGTGGGAGGTCTGACTAATTGACCTCTGGGCTGAAAAGGAGATTAAAAATATTAGTATTCAGTATTACATAAATTATAAATATAGGCAAAAAATAAGTACAAAACAATAGTTTGTTTATTTTAAAAGACAGGTAAAAAAGGAAGCAAGGATGCATTTTCAATAAGCAAGTAATAAGCAAGAGTGGAATTTTTTTAAGGAATTTTCTTATTTGACATGTATGCCACAAATTTCTTTCATTATTGAATTAAAAAGTCAAAATCACCTAATCCAGAAATTTCATATATTTATGTAAGCCCTAACTGAATGAGGTCTATTTTTGCTGAAGCATTGTGCCTTTTCTGGTAATCTTCTGCATCCTCTTTCCAGTCACTTTCATGCTGTATGCATGCCAGATACGTATGGATGGCATTTCTAAACTCTGTTTTTTAATAATCTATATTTATTTATTTATTTATTTTTAAAGACTACTCTTAAGACTATTAAGACTACTGCTATGACCTCAGAATTTTACATGGAACTACAAACAACATCGAATAGCCCGCTCCGAAATGTTTGCCTCCAAAAGTGATGGGGGTTTGGCCTTTCCACACCTTCAACGCTATTACTATGCTGCACAACTGAGAGCTATAGCTTCCCGGGTCACCCTTCCTGCCTATAACCATTGGACCTAAATAGATAAAATATGGCTGGCTCCCATCCATCCGAACAATCTACTGTGGAACGCCGATATCCCCTCCCCCGCCCTACTACATACCATGCACTTCCTACACACTATCAGGAGGCAGCTGAACCGCAGCACCCCCTTGCAGTCCGGGCTTCTCTGGTAACAGCCTTCCTTTATAACCCCAAACTACCCCATAGCTTAACCTCTCAAATGATCTCCCCATGGCTACAGAGGAAACTTTCTCACTATGGACACCTGGCGGATCCAGTGTCTAGGATCTTGCTACCCTTCGACAAATTCAGAGCTAAACACAAGCTTCCCCTTAGTGCCTTCTTTGGCTACCTCCAGATACGGCATTGTGCACTCACCATCACCCCAACCCTCCAATTATCTAAGCCATCCCCATTTGAATGTTTAGTCCTTTCGTGCCCCACACAGAAAGGACTGACCTCAGACATATATAAACTTCTAAACTCATATGATATGGTCACTAGGGGGAAACATAGATACATGCGTAGATGGGAAGAACACCTCGGAGAGGAACTAACACCCGAACAATGGGCCACTATATGGAGATGGGCGGCCAAGAGCTCTATATGCACACTTTACCTCATATAAGGTACTCTTTCACTAGTACCTAACTCCATCATGCCTGCATGCTATACACCCATCGGCCTCGGATTGCTGCTGGAGGTGTCTCCAGGACCGGGGCACACTATATCACATCTACTGGAGCTGTCCATCCCTCCAGCCTTATTGGCGCACAGTCCGGGACCTCCTTCACTGGCTATTTGAGCTAGATATCCCCCTCTTCCCTAAGTTCTTTTTACTGGGCCTCCCTCCCCCCGCACTCCCCGGACTAGCCAAAAAGCTGTCAACAAAAATATTAAGGGCAGCCAGATGTCTAGTATCCCTCAACTGGAAACATCGAAATCTCCCATCATTATCTGATCTTTACACCAGAAATAAAGACATAGAGATTATGGAGTCCATGACGTCTAGACTAACAGATCGAGTAGACAGACACATAGCAACATGGGAGCCGTGGCACCAGCGAATGGACCCCCCATGATTCCATGAGACCCCCCCTGTACACTGTTAACACCCAGAGCACAGGAGAGACACGCCCTAATTATAGGGACTCTCCTACACCTTTCTCTCCCCCCCTTCTTTTTTTTCTCTTCTTTCTCTTCCCCCCCCCCCCTCTGGAAAAACAGGCCAAGCAATTCTAAACTATGATATCCGTTGTTGGTCTAGTTGACAGAAGGGCTAGAATTGCGATCGCCCCAGTGCTCAGTCTTCTCGTTTTATAGAACGGTACTTTACTTAATTGACCCTGTGGACTTTATGTTAATCCAGTTATATGTAGACCACTATGCCCTTTCCAGAGCTGTGTGTTACTATTACTGCTTTTTCATTACCTTTTTTCTCCCACAATGTTGTTTTAAACAATTGTATTGTTCACACTGAAACTTAATAAAAATTGTCAATTATAAAAAAAAAAAAAAAAAAAAATGATTACTGCTTATACAGATACCAATAGTTATGTATAAACCAGTGAATGTAAAATACATAAATACATACATTTTTTTTTTTTTTACTAGAATTATTATTAATATTAGCATATGTGATTTTCAATAAAGAATGTATGCGTTCTTGTTTTACTTAAAAGGGCATAGTCTGTTATGTTATTAATCTTTTTTTTTTTTGTAGGCGCCCAAACAAGCACAACAGCAGGAGGTACAGTATGAGCATTTCTCAAATCATTCTTTTGCCTCAAATTACTCTTTTTTCACAATAGAATAAATTCTTTACATGCATTCTGGAAGATTCTCAGCCACACCTTATATTCACATCTGCCTGGATATCCACTCTACTTGCATCAGTTATTTATGCATTAGCAGAACTGTACAGAATAACGGATACATCATTACCACAAAAACAATAGCTTTCCTTCATTTATTTAAGCGACTCTATTGCTGAATGTAAATACCTACCTACTGCCTACGCTGCTCTGTTTAAAAGGAATCGCCAAGTGCAGTCTGTGCAGAAACCAAAAATATGGAGAATGTTGACATTCTGGTCCTCCACATTGCTCAGTGGTTTGCTGACCCCCATGTCACTACAGAATATAATGGTGACATGGGAGTCAGCGGGAGGAACAACTGAGCACTACAGGGAAAACCAGAAATTGACACTCCTGGAAGACTTGCCCGCCCGTCCACCCTGTTTGTTTAAGGTTGGTTGTCACAGCTTTCACAGAGGTTTTACCTTTCTAGTGTTAATTCTTCCTTTAATGGGCTAAGGTATTGAGTGGAAGTATGATTAGTCTAATGTCTATCCGCCACTCATGGTAACCCCAGGCTTTTTAGACTAGGTCAAAGTAATGTTCAAGAGTGCTCACAGTACAACTGTGACTGGCACTGGTTAATCCCCTATAGTAGTTAAGTGTTTTTATTGGAAATGTCAAATTAAGCTGTGGCCTTGCCCTTTGCAACTTAACCTGTCTAAAGTGTAGTTTTTGGGACAAGGTTATTGGTTGATGTGGTTTTCTAGCTTTCAGCCTATGCTCCTCAACAGTCAAGACATATATGGAGCTGACTTCATTGTATCTCAATGTTGGAAGTGGAACACAGCCCATTAGAAGTCTTAATATGCAAAACTTTACTCTGAACTCTGCTGTACAATTCCAATGAAAAGGTAAAAGTAAAAGGCACACATCATAGTAATGTGACTGGAAGAGTATAGAAGCTCATCTAGAAGAAATACTTTGTTCTTGCGTTTCCTATAAAAGTCTATGTTTGCATGTGAATGAGTTGGATATTCTAAGCTTAAGAGAAGGAAAAAAAAAACACTAAAGCTTACCTATAAATATGCTATAGTTAGTGTAGCTTTCAAAATTGAACTAGTATTCTTAAGTTTCAAAATTGTGTAATGCCGTCCATTAAAATCAGCTAAGACTTTTAAAAGTACCCATAGGTATGAGCTAACCTTTGGACAAGAGAAGTTCCACTATGATTGCTCTCTAGGGAAAAAAAAGCCTAAATAAGCACTGGGCAAATGCACATGTTTCAAACTTATACAGGCAGATCACTGGTTGTACCTCTGTGGAATATTTTTTTAAAACAAATCGCCAGAACATTAGACTTTGTAGTGTCTTCACTGGTTGATGGTGTCCCATCAACATATTACTGTTCCCCTTCTAAACTCTAAAAAATGCTTATAGTACTTCTGTAATAACAGGACAATCTCCCAAAGAGATCACCAGAAACGGTTCTGTTATTAATGAATTATTATTTTAGAAATATAAATTATTTATCAAATATTTTTTTTTTTGTTCCAGTAAACACCAGTTCTCTAGTTAGCCAAGCAAATGGTGCATTATCATCTGCTACTGGACCTATTTCCAGTCAAAGTTCAACTGCAACAACACTGCTTCCATCTACTATCTCCTCAGATAGTACAACACCATCTACTACTTCTACTAAAAGTACAACTATAACAACATCAATCACAACTGGCTCCACTACAACAACTACCACCACAATAGGTCCTACTACTTCAACAATGTCTACCACAGTAGGATCCACCAACAGTGAAGTGCCTACTTCAACAGCTACAACAACGTCTGCTATAACACCCACTACTACTACTGGAAGTACACCTTCAACAACATCAACCACAATGGGCTCTACTACTCCAACAACTACCACCACAACAGGCTATACTGCTTCAACAACTTCCACCACAGTAGGATCCACACACAGCGAAGCATCTAGTTTAACAACTACAACAACAGTACTTACATCCCCTACAACACCCACAACTAGTACTGGAAATACACTTTTAACAACATCTACCACAATGGACTCTACAACTCCAACAACTACTATCACAACGGACTCTACTACTTTAACAACTTCCACCACAGTAGGATCCACAAACAGTAAAGAAACTAGTTCAACATCTACAACAACACTTACATCCCCTACAACACCCACTACTACTGCTGGAAAAACACCTTCAACAGCATCTACCACAATGGGCTCTACTACTCCAACAACTGCCACCACAGTAGAATCCGCAAACAGTACATCTACTAGTTCAACAGCTACAACAATACTTACATCTACTACATCACCCACTACTACTATTACTTTAACAAGTTCCACTATAACAGAATCTTCTCCAGGATCCACTATCCCAATGAGTGCAAATGCCACCAGTACTGATGGTAGTACTTTAACACCATCTTCAATATCACAAACTCCAACTAGCTCCACAGCTAGTACAGCAGTTGTTTTAAACATGGGATCAACTTCCACTACAGCAGGATTGACTGGGAGTGAAACTACAAGTTCAACAAATACTACAACATTTGTCACTTCAAGTGGTTCCACATTTAGTGCAACAACATCTACTACTCAGTCTACAACATCTAGCATGTCAACACCCAATAGTACTATAATATCCCTATATACAGCAGGCTCAACTACTTTAACAAATTCCACTATAACAGGATCTACTCCAGATTCCGCTATCCCAATAAGTACTACAAATGCCACCAGTTCCTTAACATCATCTACAATATCACAAACTGTAACTACCTCCACAGCTAGTACAACAGTGGTTTCAAACACAGGATCCACTGTGCCAGCATCAACTGAAAGCACAAACAGCACTTCTTCTATTGTTGCACCTGTTGAACCTGGGGCCAACAGCAATACATCTACTACTACTGCTGCTGCAACACAACCTACAGGAACAATCACATTGGTTAATGTTTCTGTATCTGCAGGAAGTAATACAGCAACTATTTCTACAGGTCCCACTGAAATAGTCACTGGTAAATATATTTCTAAATATTGTTGTACATTTTATTAAAGTAGAATAGCAGGAGATTGTGACCTGCTCTCTATGGAACCAGTTCACACATCTCCTCAGTGGCTCTGGTGCAATTTGCACAGGAACGCTGTGCATCTTTTCGTCTGTTTCAGGTCTGAATTCAGCCAAAAATTCAGGCTGAAATCATACCTGAAACTGTGAATGAGGATGCACCGGACCCCTGCTGTGAGCCGCTGCATGCTCATATGTGAACCCAGCCTAAACCCATTACACTGTATCATCTAAAAATCTATATTTTTAGATTTAATTCATTATACTGTTTCATCTAAAAATATATTTAATGATGTATTAGAGAGCTGAATGGATGTGTGTCTTTTATAGCTGTCTAATGTTAAGCTTTAAGTGTAAAAATCTGCACGGTTGTGTATCCATTTGAAAATTTTTGAATATTGATGGTGATATCATGCCTTTATTTGGGTTCCTCTTTGCAAAAACTGCAACTATGCAGAGAAATTATAAAATATTTATGAATATAATATATATCCCCAAGCAACTTCTGATCAATCAGCAAGTAAGTACTTTTTAAGCATATTAAGGGGAATGCTAGACAAACATCTTAATACATAGTTGAAATACACGTGTATAAACCATTTTCCCTGTCCAAAAATGTGTAAGCCTGTTTAGTGAGTTTTGTGATTCACACATTTTGGGCAATTGCGCAACCAGTAGAGTGACAACTTTACTTCTTGACTCAACTTTGCAGCTTCCAATGTCACTTTTTCATCTTCAGCTTGCTCATTTGGGCAATTAATCAGCATCATAACATCTGACCAATAAGTAGGCAGATGACACAGGAATCTGGAAATCTGAACTAAGGAACCAGTGCAGATGTCTTTCTATTTAGGCAGTGCTGCAAGAGTATGTGAGTCCTGAAACTGAAGAGAACAGAATAGTTATCACATATGTATTTCAACAATTTGGATAGTGTTGCACTTCAATTATAGTTTTGTAAATGTTCCATGAATCACAGCATTGCTTATTAGATAAGCTGCATGTATTGCAAGGTACAGGTCAATATTGTAAATAATAATATAGGTCCTGTTGGTATTTTTTGTATCTGATGAACTTTATGGTGGGCAGGTAGGTTAACCTCTGTTTCTACCAACAGAGATTAATCAAAAACCTATATATAACATTAATATAAAAACTATAAAAAAATCGACCCAGTCCATTATAGTTTCCCAATGGAAAGTCATTACATGTATTTTAATGTTTTTACTATGAAAGTACTAAACATTTCTTAAAATCAGACTCCTGAATACTCTACTCAACAGCACTTGGGTAGACTTGGGAAGTAGTAGACAATGATTAGCTTCTGCTGGAAGCACATGGGCTCATAGGAAACATGCTAGAGAACAGGGTAGAGAACAGAATAAGTAGCACAACTAAATTGGTGTGCTGCTGCTCCTTCATTGTCTAATCCTCATGTCAGGCAGTGGGCAGAGCCAGATCATACACAAATCAACTTTAAGCGGAGTTCAACTCAAAAGTGGAACTTCTGCTTATCTGTCTCCTCCAGTGCCACATTTGGAACCTTTCAGGGGGGAGGGGGAAATGGGTAACTGTTTTGACAGGTACCGTTCCCCACTTCCGGGAGACAGGGCCATGGCCTGGTCCCTCGGAAGTTTGGTTCCTCCACTACCGGACCAATTAGAAAGCGAAGCATGCATCACGCATCACGCATGCGCAGTAGGAACCGACTGTGAAGCTGATAGGCTTCACTGATGGGTTCCCTTACCAGAAATGGCGGTGGCTGCACCCGACAGCTGATCCGAAGATTGGCTGGGGTGCCGACATCGTGGGCTCCCTGGACAGGTAAGTGTCCATATATAAAAGAATGCTAGCGCCCATTGGATTTCTAGGGGACTCATCTACAATCTTTTGTTTTCTGGCAGCAGGAACAGCACAGTTGGTCAATGCTGTGTCTATAACTTCACAAAGAAGAAAGTACTTGTAGGTAGTTGATGTTTGATGGGACCACAAAAGTACCAACAATGCAAATGGGGTGGCTTCTCTCTGACTATTGTAATTGTTAGCAATGTCCTTTAAAGAAATACAACCAAAAGCAGTGGGCTTCATCCCTGGGGGTGGGGGGGATTAATGTTTTAGTGGCAATGCAGTTTGAAAAGTTTGCCTGGATTACATAATTGCTGGCAGAGGATTACAAGAACACAAATGCCACATATAAATTTCAATAGTGAATTTATTTTCTTGCATGAGGTTCAGCTTAAATGCTTCTGTCCTTCTGCACCATATGATTTTTTTCAAAATACTATACAAAATACATTAAAAATGGTAATTTCTTTTTCTTTACAGTGCCATACTGGGCAATAATTCTGATTGCATTGGCGTCCATCCTTGGCATCATTTTACTTGTTGGGATTATATTTCTGGTAAGTAGACAAATATTTTAAATGGACGGTATCTGACACATCCAACTCAGTAATACGATTCTTAATAAAGCACAATTCTTTTATATACATTTTTTTGCAACTGATTTTTTTCTTTTTTTTTGTTGCAGATACTGGCCGGTTGTCGTTCATCTGCATATGCATCGGTCGGATATCCCAGTTACCAAACCCATTATGGTTGGCTCAGTTCACCAAGACCTTCTGTAGCCACAGATACAGAGAAAGGAATTGAATTAAAAGAACATGAAAGAAATATGTCAATTTCAAAGGCATCATATCAGCCACAAAGACCTTCCAACAATGGGCTGTATGTAAATTACAGATGATCTCTAAAAATTGGATTGATGACATTGATATCCTCTATATTCATTTTAGATTTTTAAACTTTGTTTTAACTGCTTTGCAAAGGCTGGTGCAAAGTGGAAAGTGCAAACAGGTATTAGCCTTTTTCTTGTCTTTGAATATAAAATATTTATTGGCTACTATGGGCTTTGATAGCCCCTTCTTATTTGTATTGCGGGCAATACAATAGATTCTTGGGCCATAGTGGAATGGAGGAGGAAGTCTCTATAATGCGCATATTTATAGATCAAAAACTGATTGTTGTCTCACTGGTAAAAAAATCATATATATCTTCAGGCAAACATACAACAGGTATTGTTTTTGGATGTACCAATCTATTAGAGAAGAGCCAATAGTTTTTTAAGCAGTCTCTACCTCTTAACTTAAAACCATTGCCATAGCTTTAACCTATGCAACCATTGTCCCTACATCAGCAAATTGAAAATCAGCTTTCTGGTGCTAAGTATTTTTTGTTGCTCTAAATACAAAGTTTTTAAAAGTATTTTATTGCACTAAGGAAAGAGTAAAGTGTATTTTTTTTTTTCTGTGAAGATTTCCATTCACTTTCTGTCTCAGAGATGCATCAAGAAGGGAATTCCCGAGGAGCTGCGCTAGATCAGGGAGGAGGAGCTGACGCCCAAGATGGCTGCTCAGTGAAACAGATTGGCTGGCACGCTGACATGTTGTTAAGCTGAATATAGCAGACGCTGAACACAGGTATCTTTGGGAGATTGTCTCAAGACACAACCAAAAGCTTACCATATCTCTGTACTATAACTCATCTGCCTGGATAACGGAGGGGTGACCCTAAAAACGAAGCGCAATCCTACCTGTGGAGTGCCGGCGAAGAAGCGAAGGCGGACCTGAGCGAGAGCGCGTGGCCGGACGGGTGCCTGGCGGGTCTGCACACACAGTCGGCAGATTCGACAGAGACGGCTCACTGGCAGAGACGCGCGCGCATGGTCGAAAGGCTCAATCCGGCAGGGATCAGGAGAAAGCAAGAGGACCGAGGGGTGTCCCCTCAACACGGCTTAACGGTAAAACCCCCACCAGGTCAGAAAGCGGTTATCAGGAACCGGTAAGACAAAAAATACCTGTCTACAAACAAATTATATGTATGGACTTGCAAGAAATATGCAATAGGGGTATATAAAAAGAAGAAAATTAAGTCTCCTATATATAACTGGGAATAACGCAGATACTCATGTTATCTCATTGCATCTGACATACTAGAAGATACATAGACTTTTGAATCTGACAGGCTGGATTAGAGCATAGTGCTCAAAGGAACAGAAATACAAACATATAAATATAAGACACTAAAGGCAGAGATATTGAGCGGACCAGCTATTTTTTTTTTTTTTTGCTTTCCCAAGAAAACATCACTGTATTGGGGATAGCCTTGGTAAAGAGAGACCATAAGGTGCAAAATATTGTTATAACGTATAACAGAGTATATATGGGTTGGTAACTTTTGGGCCATATAAAATACCCCGTAAAGAAAGAAGAAAAGAAAGGACAAGATAAAGCACAAAAGGGTATAATAATAAGAACAGTATCTCCTTTAGTATGGCGCCCAAAAAAGGTAATAAAACGCCACAACCCCAGAAAAACAAAAAGGATAAAGAGGAAAATAAAAGTAAAAACCTCACTGGGACACAAACCACACAGACATCAGATATTAAGGAGATATTTCAACAACTTCAGTTGCAAGCTCCTCGAGCTCCACAAGGGATTAATACACCACAAGATATCTCAAATATAGCGGAAACATCAGTTACATCTAGTTCATCAGGGGAACTGCAACTGCAACACCCTAGAAACAGCTCATTATTAGATACAACAGGCTCAGCCAGTGATCCAAAGGACATGGAAAAAGAAAAATGGGATATGAGAAAATATATCCAATCCCTCCCAACCAGGGAGGATATGGACCAATATCTGCACAGATTGGAAAATTCATACAAAACGGAAATACAAGAGCTCAAAGAATCCATTAAAACCACACAGGAAAAAACCTCTAGACTAGACACAAAAATCTTAAAACTAGAACAAGAATCAAAGAAGCTAAAGGAAAATGTGCATAAACAAGGAATACAGATAAATCAACTAATAGGCAATCTCGATGAGCAAGAGAACAGAAGCAGGAGATGCAATATTAGAATCAGAGGATTAAAGGAAGAGGTGGGCGGTAAAGAGTTAATAACTACACTACAAAAGATCTTTCAAGATCTGACTCAGGAGATAGAAATTAAAGATTTATTAATAGACCGGGCCCATAGAACAGCAGTAAATAGAAGAGTGGATCCCAATAGGCCGAGAGACATTATCTGTAAGATGCATTATGCCCATATAAAGGACAAGATCATGCAAGCTGCCCGACAAAATAACGGTATTCAGTATGAAGGGGCCCCATTGCAATTTTTCCAAGACTTATCCAAATTTACACTGGACCGTGGAAGAGCATTAAAACCCCTAGTGGAACAACTGAGGAAAAATAATCTACAGTATAGATGGAAGTTTCCATTTCAACTACAGACACAAAAAGAGGGACTCAATATAGTTTTCAGGGACCTGGAAGATTTACCACAGTTTGTATCAACTCTTAATCTACCGGAAATAGAACTACCGAATTGGCCCGTTTCATCTATGCAGTTGTTCAGATAACTCTAATAGAATATACATAATAAATGGGAGTTGAGAATGGGGGGCTCTGGGTATGACGGGGAGGAGGGAGGGGATGGTGCCCCCCCTTTTTTTTTTTTTTTTTTTTTCTCTCTCCCTTTTTTTTTTTTTTGGGTGACAATATGTGCACACTTAATAGATGATGAGATATAGAGGGGAGGAGGGATGTAATGGGGAACTGATGATAGTGGTATATGTAAACACACTGAAAAACAGATGGTAAACAGACACACTTTAAAACACATAATTATAACATAGAGATAGATAGGGGGCGGAGTTTCTCCCCCCCTTTTTTTTTTTTTTTCTTCTTTCCCCTCACTATAAATAGATTTGCAAACACAAATATACTAGATGTAAATAGGACATTTGGTTCAAGATAATACACTTTGGTGTCCGTTTATGAAGCAGTGATCAGCGGTGATCCGGAGGATCACCGCTGATCACAGTCCATAAACAGTTTATGAAACAGTGATAATCGGGGGAGAACATGTTTGAACTTGTTCTCCCTCCGATTATCTCTACACACGGAGAATCCTCATTGAATGACACAGAAAGGGCCAGTTTATGAAGCGGTGATCTTACCGCTTCACTGGTGATCTGAGTCAGAATTCACACTCCCAGGTTCACCAGCTCAGAGGTGGTGAATCGGGGAGTGAAGAGGAAATCTGGGGGGATCTGAGGGGGAAGGAGGAAGATTTTTAACTTCCTTATGCCTCGTTCAGACCCCCCAACACTGTAAGCATGTCCCCCTGTCATATTTATGTGTATACATATATATACATATATACATATAATGTGTATATGTATATATATATATAATGTATGTGTATATACATGTATATATAATGTGTGTGTGTGTATACATATGTATATAATGTAGGGGGACTCATTATTTTATTAACAGTAATTCATGCCGTCTGTCCGTGTATTGAGCGGTGATAATTTATCACTGCTTAATAAACTGACATCTCTGTATTTCTGGTGCTGTAATCTCGTAAAGTCTCACGAGATTCCAGTATCAGGAGCCTTTCTCCACTGTTGAAAGCATTTGTAGATCTCTTCACTCCTCCAAAGGTGAAGCGATCTACAAAGCTTCATAAACTGGCACACAGAGGAGAAAAATCTTCACTGTGAATGCCGGAGAATGAAGCAGTGAATAGATTTCACTGCTTCATAAACGGACACCTTTTTCTTTTTTTTTTTTTCACTAGAGCAGGTTTTGAGCACAAAATTTACAACCACTGCGCACACTCTCAATACACCAATTATTGTATATGGGATACTCTTCCTCTCCCAGATCCCCCTTGGATCTGGGGTTTGGTGGGGGGATGGGGTCTGGTTCCAAAAAGGAAAAGAAAAGGGAAAGAAATTTTTTTTTTTTCCCCCACTATTAAAGGTACTTCACTATATACTGGACATGAAATGGAACCTTCGTTGGATGTTTTAATAATATTTCTTGTATTGTGGACACTAAATGGAATTTTTTTTTTTTTTTTTTCTGTAGTATTTCTTGCATTATGGCAGATTATGAGTATATAGAAATGTAATGATGGGTAATGCACTTCCTGTTTTGTGCACGTGATGGGGATGCGGGGGGGTTGGGGGGGAGGGTGGGATATAGATGTAAATTATGGTAATAGTTTGTATATTTTTTTTTTTTATATTTATTTTTTTTTATATTTTTTTTTTTTTTTTTGGATATAGAGTCTTTTATAGATCATGAAGCTAATATCATTACCATGGTAGGGTATACCACATATTTTACGGATAACGAAGGATGAGAGGAGGTTGGGATGGGGGGACAAAAAATTCCCTTTTTTTTTTTTTTTTTAATTTTTTGTCCCCCATTCCCTCCCATGCCTCGGGGTCTCCTTTCTCCCCCTCTCCTTCCCTCTGCCTCTTCCCTGCCGGTGGGTCAGGGGGGGGGCTAGGAGACAGAAGCTCCCTTAAGTGGAACGATCCCCCCTAGACTCCAACACTCAGAGAGAAGATGCATAATATAAAGCATATATAAGATTGTAATATAAAAGGTCAGCGTGTCGCCACCGACTGAGTGGCAGTAACTGGACGTTAGGCTCCAATCTCCCTAAGTTGAGGGAGCTTACATAAAGTAAGATAGACTGTTTATTTAGTCATTAGAGTACGAATCGGGGTGTGTGTGTGTGAGTGGATTACATTGATTTCTTTTTTTTTTTTTTTTTTTTTCTTTCTCTCTTTCTCGTTTCTTCCCCTTTTCTTTTCTCCTCCCTCTTTTTTCTTTTTTTTTTTTTTTTTCTTTCTTCTCTCTCTTTGTTCGGTCATCTTGGAAATATAATGAATATATGCTCATATAATATTAGGGGCCTTAACTCGGCATCAAAAAGATTCCAGGTTCTATATTCTCTCCACAAACAAAAGGTTGGAATAGCCCTCTTTCAGGAGACGCATTTCCGGACAGATCACATACCTAACCTGCGTAACAAATATTATACTACATGGTTCCATGATTCCTATGGATATTCAAAGGCGAGAGGAGTATCTATTGCAATCCATAGAACAATCCCTTATCAAATACTGGAAGAATGGCGAAACAGGGATGGCAGAGCAATTCTATTGAAGCTCAACATATATGGTAAAAAGTATACGCTTATAAATCTATATTTACCCAATCAAAACCAGATTAAAATAGGACTACAACTGATTAGCCAACTGATGGAAAAAGCGGAAGGTATAATCATAATCGGGGGGGACTTCAATTTTGTTTTGGATAAAAATATGGATACTACAACGCCAAAGACAATACAGGTTAGTAAGGATAAGAAGAAATTTAAAGAAATGATGCAGAAATGCCAACTGGTGGATATATGGCGTCTTTTACATCCATCAGAGAAAAATTTTACCTTCTATTCTAAGGTTCATGGTTCATATCATCGATTAGACTATTTTTTAATAAATCAGAGAGGGGTAAATACTATATTGACCGCAGAGATCGGTAGTACAATATGGTCCGACCATATGCCCGTTTTTGTGAAAGTAGATACATATATAAGCGAGAATAGTAGGGGAAATTGGAGACTTAACGATAATTTATTATATGATGAGACATGTGTAAAGGAAATAAGAAAAGCAATAACGGACTTTGTAAATGATCATACGGGAGACAATACATCCCCGCCAATACAGTGGGAGGCACTGAAGTGTGTGATTCGAGGCCTATTTATAAAACACGGGGCTAGGCTGAAAAAAATGAAAAATAATAAAATAACTCAATTATTCAAAGAAATATCCCTAGGGGAAGACCAACATAAGCAAAATCTTACACGAGAAACACTAATAGAGGTAACAAAATTAAAAGCAGAATTACAAACACTATTAAATGAAAAAACACTTAATATTAGGGATAACAATCGTTCCCTATATTACCAACAAGGGAACAAGCCAGGCAAATTGTTAGCCAGAACCCTTAAAAATAGAGGTAAAACAACACCTATCATAAAGATAAAAACAGAGTCGGGCGAGACGAAATATGACCCAAAAGGATCTTAAATGAGTTCCAGAGATTCTACACGAAATTATATAATATACCTAATCATTGGGCGGATAGAAACCCCGATAAATTTCAACAAGAGATACGGCAATATATAAAGGAAACTGCAATACCGGCTATAAACTCTTTTGAGGCAACGCAGTTAGAGCAAGACTTCATTATAATAGAAATACAAAGAGTGATTGATTCGCTAATACTCGGGAAAAGTCCAGGCCCAGACGGGTATACCCCACGTTTTTACAAAACATTTAAAACAGAGCTTATGCCTATAATGAAACGAACTTTTAATACAGTATCTACAACAACACCTTTCGGATCACAAAGTATGCAGGCTTACATCACGTTAGTACCTAAACCAGACAAGGACCATACCTTGTGTGGAAACTACAGGCCAATATCGTTAACAAATATCGATCTCAGAATATATTCAAAAGTTATTGCCAATAGGCTCACCCCTATAATACCTGACCATATACACCTGGACCAGGTGGGCTTTGTAAAGGGTAGAGAGGCTAGGGATAATACCCTGAAAACTCTTACATTAATGGAATATGCACAGGGGGGCTCCATCCCATCCTGTCTACTCTCAATAGATGCTGAAAAAGCATTTGACAGGGTGGGATGGAGCTTCCTTAAAGAGACACTTATACAATGGGGAATAGGACCTATACTGTTAAATAAAACAATGGCACTATACCAACACCCTACGGCAAAGATTCGGGCGAATAGTGGAACGTCGGAAGAAATACATATAGCAAATGGTACTAGGCAAGGTTGCCCACTATCCCCAATACTGTACATACTGGTCATGGAGCATTTATTAAATGCGATTCGGGCGAGTAAAGATATACAAGGGGTAAAAGTAGGAGATAGGGAATACAAGATGTCGGTATACACAGATGATATTTTACTTTATGTTACAAACCCACTAATAACATTACTAAACCTGATAGCTGCATTTGACCGATTTGGGATCTTAAGTAACTTCAAAGTAAACTTTAATAAATCCGAGGCATTAAACATCAATATGTCAAGAACTATGATAGAATTGCTCAAAAAGGATTTTTCCTTTAGATGGCAAGAAAACTCTATCAAATACCTTGGTACATATATCCCCACAGATTTGAAAAAACTGGAGGTATATAATTATGTACCGATGGTACAAAAAATAACGAAAACACTCCAGCAATATGAAAAGGGCACTTTCTCTTGGATAGGCAGGATAAATATCGTAAAAATGGATATATTGCCCAAAGTATTATACATCCTACAAGCAATCCCTATATATCCTGCTACGGGCATTATGAAAAAACTGACCAGAGCGATTGGACAATTTGTTTGGGCGGGCAAGACACCTAGATTAAATAGAAAACTACTAAATAAGTCTAAAAAAAATGGTGGCCTTGCCCTCCCGGACATAGCAAGTTATTTAAGGGCAATAATGATCACCAGAATCGTAGATTGGTTCCAAAATAGGAATAATAAACAGTGGGTAAAATTGGAAGAGGAGATCACAGGATTAAAATTGAAATCCCTACCATGGATTCAAAGAGAACAAAGATCGGTAGAGGGCGCTATACCCTCTTTAGTAGTTTCAACAATGAAAACTTGGGATAATATGATTAAAAAGGGAATAGGTTCTACGTTTAAAGGGCCTATGACCCCATTGTTTGATAACCCCGAATTTCCATTGGCACTAAAAGCAAAAACCTTTTTCAAATGGAAAAGACATGAAGATACAAGGATAATAGAAACCATGGTGGGGAACAATGTGCTCCCGTTGGGGATGATGGGAGAGGACCACAAAAATGAATGGATGCAACATGGTCTACTCCAAAGATATGTATCATCCCTGGTAAAAGAAACAGCAATGGATAGGCCCTTAACAGCCCTGGAAAAAATATTTACTCAAGAAGAGAGACCCGTACATGTACTATCTAAGGTATATAAAATCTTGAATGACGAAAGCCAAGACCAGGTGATATCATATATTAAGAAATGGGAGGAGGAACTGGGGATAGAGATCCATAGGAAAAAATGGGAAAAAGCCATTGCAGTAACCCATAAATTATCCGTATCCAGTAAGCATCAGGAAAGAAATTATAACATTTTAGCTAGATGGTATAAGTGCCCGAAAGATTTACATAGGATGAACCCAACAAATGAAAAAGAATGCTGGAGATGTCAAGCTTCATTAGGGACTATGTCCCATATATGGTATTACTGTCCCAAAATCCTGCCATTCTGGCAAAAGATTTTTGAAATCTATAGGGCTATGACAGGAAATGAAATATATCCAGATATACTAATAACAGTATTATCTATGATACCTGGTTCAATAAAAAACATAAAAAGAGACTCATTAAAATATTTCTTAACTGCTGCACGTACTTGCATAGCGAGAAAATGGAAAAGTAGTATTACGCCCTCCATGATGGAATGGGAATGTGAGATGGCGGAAATGCGGGCTCTAGAGGAGAGAAAAGTGATAGAGGAGGGCTCAAATAAACAGATAAAACAGATACAAGCCACATGGGCTAGATGGGTAGACTATAGTGCCTCCTCACAACTGTTATGTGATGGATAGAAATATGTAGACCCCCGGGGACAGGAGACATTGTATTTCCGGATGATTCTTCCCCCTTTTTTTTTTTTCTCTCTTCCTCTTTCTTCTTTTTCCCCTCCCCTTCATATGAATGGATGGTTAGGATGAACGGGTGGATGGTGGGATGATATAGGAGTTTTTATGTGTTTAATCCAAAATAGTTAGTTAGTATGAGAGTGGATGTAGATTTGAAGCATACTGAAGATAAATACTTTTGATATGATTGTGTTTGTATGTTATGTTATAAAGTGTAAAATGTTTTGGACAAATAAAGATATTAAAAAAAAAAAAAAAAAAGGAAGGGAATTCCCAACTTGCTCAATTGTCTCCAGAATATTTGTGCTCATTGGAAGATTTAGCCTTCCTTCTTGCTCTCATGACAACTATAAAACATTTTGGACTTTCTTCCTGAGGTCACCAGGACAAGCAGAGTGGTAAATCTTTGAAGCAGTCCCATGCCCCCCCCTCCACCAACGCAGTACTGCCGGCTTCCTTCCTTTCCTCTCCTTCCAGCTGCTGTGGGGGGTGTTTCAGGATGGAGAATTGGGCCTGTGGACACCATCCACAGTTCTACTAGCTGACACCATGTGCTGTCCTACTGACACCAACCTCTACCCTACTGACACGTCCACTGCTCTACTAACTGACAACATTCATTGTCCTTCTGACACCAACCTCTGCCATACTGACAATGTCCACTGCATTACTGACATCATCCACTGCTCTACTGACACCATCCATGTTTTAATACATTTAAAAAAATGTATGAGCTTTGGGATGCCCATGCTACTAGGCTTTGCACACCTATGCCTTGAGTTAAAGAGAATATGCCTTATATATCAGTGTATATAACACACACAGCCATATAACACACCCTAATTTTCCACAGTCCCCTGCACATTACACAGACCCCCTGCATAGTACACAGACTCCCTGCACATTACACAGACCCCCTGCACATTACACAGACCACCTGAACATTACGCAGACCACCTGCACAATACGCAGACCACCTGCACAATACGCAGACCACCTGCACAATACGCAGACCACCTGCACACTACGCAGACCACCTGCACACTACGCAGACCCCTGCACACCACACAGCCCCCCTGCACAGTACACAGACCCCTGCACAGTACACAGACCCCTGCACAGTACACAGACCCCCTGAATAGTACGCAGACCCCTGCACATTATGCAGACCCGTGCACAGTACACAGACCCCCTGAACACTACACAGACCCCCTGAACACTACACAGACCCCCTGAACACTACACAGACCCCCTGCACACTACACAGACCCCCTGCACACTACACAGACCCCTGCACACCACACAGATGCCCTGAACACTACACAGACCCCTGCACAGCACGCAGACCCCCTGCATAGTACGCAGACCCCTGCACATTATACAGACCCCTGCACAGTACACAGACCCATGCACAGTACACAGACCCCCTGCACACTACACAGACCCCCTGCACACTACACAGACCCCTATATAGTACACAGACCCCCTGAACACTACACAGACCCCTGCACACCACACAGACCACCTGCATAATACACAGACCCCTGGCACATTATGAAGACCCCTGCACAGTACACACACCCCTTTCCCTGCACATCAAACAGCCCCCTTTCATTATAAAGCCCCCCTGCACTCCCAGGAGACCCCCAGTCTCCTGGGACAGCACTGCCAGCATACTCTAAAGTTGAAAAAACATCACTGCCAGCCCCCTCTCATACACTGCTCCTCCTGTGTCACGGTCATTGTTAAATCAAAGCTTCTAAATAACTCAATTAACGCAGCTCTTTCGTAGACCCAGTCATGTGACTGCTCTCCTCTGATGTTTCATTGACAGTCATGTGACTGCTCTCCTCCTCCATTCAAAATCTATACTCGAGGAGGAGGCAGAGCGGGAGGAGGAGAGCGGCCAGAATGAGCGTCATCAATTGAGGTATTTAGAGGCTTCGATTTACATTGAGAGTGACACAGGAGGAGCGGTGTATGAGAAAGGGCTGGCAGTAATGTTTTCTTAACTTTAAAGTATGCTGACAGTGCTATCCCAGGGCCAGGAGAGGATGGCAGCCGGCCTGACACCCCCCAATGGGTGGCACCCAGGGTGGACCACCCAATCACTGTCCTGGTTGGTAAAAAAAAAATATATTGGTGTATAGCAAGCAGGCACTGTTTAACCTCTATTTTCAGGGGAAAAAAGTGTGTGTTATACGCCGATAAATGCAGTATATTATTTTATTTATTTTATTTAGATCTAACAATGAAAAAGAGAGCAACTGGATGTAAATAATTGTGTAAAAGTGTCTTAAAGTTTAAAAAAAAAAAAAAAAATTATATGTATAATGTGTAATCAGCTAGATGTGAGTAGCCAAACTTGCTCCATACATAGACAGGCTCTGCTTTCTACTTTGCAGTGCTACTCAATGGTTGTGCTTTAGTGTTTGTCCTTATGTATTTAAAGCAATGCACTCCTTTTGTGGCTGATATATTTTCTCAACAGTTGTTGAGCAAGTATTTTCTTAGGTTGGTTAGCAGGGAGGTGGAGTAAATGTTATGAGAAAAGGAAGGCAAAAAAGGAAGAGAAGCACCAGGCCAGGCAAATCCTAGTGCAGCATTATTTTATTTGATTAAAATGCAAATTGTTGACAGTGTAAAACTTTATATAAATATGACTATTTTATCTTGCCTATAGTTGGAAATTCTACATTACTAATAATTACTAATAATTACAATGGCAAAAAATATGGCCAATAAGCTTGGCAAACATTTGAGTGTGAAATCTTTACGTTAAACATTGTAATAACAAGCGAAAATATATGTGTTAAATGAAAACACAGTATAGCTTCCCTTTAAGAATAATCTAAATAATAGTTAGACCTCTACAGACTTACACATGCATTATTGGTGCCTTGCCATATGCATTAAAAGATATTCTGGTTCTATATCACAAAAACTGGCCTTCATTCGGCCTGTGTGCACTACCAAAGTCCAGCCAACTTCTGTCGGACAGGTATGCTGGAAAGCCAGCAGCTAAATGGCCCTAAATCAGCACTCTAAGCCAATGGCTGAGAGCGTTGACCGGAGTGTTCTGGCAGGGGGGCAGTCCCCCTGTCAGAACACAATAGCTCAGCAGGGAAGATCGCTGTACTAACATCGGATTGAACGAAAAAAAAGATAGTGTGTACTAGGCTTTAAGGACTAGTTGCGAGGTCCTGTATGAAATTTTAGCTCTGATGCTTTTTCTTTATCTAGTCACAAAAATCGAATTGGACTCAGTAATTAGCCTGAAATTATAAGAACTATGCAGGTGCCCATATGAAAAATATATAATTGCCTTTGGCCTTTATCGGAAGATGACATTTTAGTCTGACAGTAGTCATAGGGTACCTGAAGTATGACAGTTGGTGTTCTTCTAACTATCTAACCTCCCAATTTGTTACCCAACTTATGATTGTGCATTAAATAAGTAGCAGAGTTCTGCATTTGTTTACTCTTCTGATAACCACAGGGTTCAATTTTTGATATTCATATGCACAATTGGGAGCGGTAAGATTATTGGGTTGTTAATTAGCAAAGCATCAACTGCTAGCAAGACTCCAATTTCTTTCACTTGATAAAAAAAATGGGTATTTAAATCAACACAGGATCACCCTACAAAATAAAGTTTCACTTTGCTAAGTTAACATCTACCAGTCCTTACAACCTTAATGTTGAAGGACAATAAGCTGCCAGGGCTTGAGATGTCAGGATTCAGATAACCTCTTACCCCTGAGTCTTGAATAATGAATAACAAGACTCAGACACAACTAAATAAGTGAACCTAAGAAAATATGGCTTTTTAGGACTGCATATCTTAATATATATTTTAATATTCCAAACTTGACTGGATCTCTTAAAAAAAAAAAAGTCAGATGGTAGTTCTACCTGTCCCTATGATCAATTCTTTACAATGTTGAAATATAAATAAAAGTAATTGAAGAGCTCAGCAGAAGGAGAGTGACACTTTTTTGTAACAAATTGAAAAAGAACTGAAGGAAGGAACAAAATCCTTTCAGAAAATAATGTTACAAATACTGTGTTAAACTGGGTTACTTAAAAAAAAAGAAGCCAATGGAGGAAATGGTTGTCAAGTGATTCTGAGGTGGTAGTGGTTTACCGGAATTAGTTGACATTTGATAAAGTCCTACACTGTGCACATGCATGTCTTTTTTGATTTTTTGTTTGTGTGTAAAACATTTTCCATATACCTCTGTGCATACAAAAATAATTACTTTAAGAAACCAGCTGCTGGATGATGGAACCTGGAAGTGCTTGAAGCAACAGTAGAAGAATATACCTAGATAAGTCAAGTAAATACAACCAACTCACCCATTACCTAAAATGTTGTATGATGTTTCTATTTAACCTTTTATTGTTGTTAATGTTAATATTGCTTTATTAAACATAAAATTTTGCAATTAGTTTAACGTGTGTTCTTGATTCGCACAATTAAAAGGGCTTCTCAAGGGAAACGTTTGATTAGGTTACTACTGAAGAGGTACTTATAGCTGGATAAAGTAAATTGAGAATATTAGTTTAGCATTTCATCAAATAAATCATATATATATATATATATATACACACACACACACACAACAAACATATTGTTGTGTTTGTTGTAACAATCCTGTACAGGTTTCTTCACCCATCTCCTATCTATTATGCCTAAAGAAAGAATGCAGATGGCAAGTAGACCTGCTTAAAGAGCTGTATCAATGAGCTTTTATTTGCTTCAGATGGGTTTTACATTCCCATGCAATCTAAAGGAATGCAAAAGTCACTCAAAGCAGATCAGAAGAGGTCAACTGTAGGTCAAATGCACCTGTCAATGAATTCTGAATAATCGCAAAAAACACCTTAAGCTGGTCTTAGATTGATTGACATTTGGCTAGCTTCACAGGGACAGGGTGAATTTCAATCCATCTATGTCTCTTCCAGCTAAACAGAAGTTGATCTAACATTCAACGTCTGTGGAACAGGACTGTTGGAATTTTTTTCATGATCAGCGGGCTGCATCCAATCAGCTGCAATGTGGATCGGTGTATTCTGATAGCAGAGGGGGCCGCTGCTGTCAGAATACAATAGCACACATTCCTCCACCTACATGGAGGGGAAAAAAGTATTTGATCCCCTGCTGATTTCGTACGTTTGCCCACTGACAAAGAAATGATCAGACTATAATTTTAATGGTAGGTTTATTTTAACAGTGAGTGACAGAATAACAACAAAAATATTCAGAAAAACGCATTTCAAAAAAGTTATAAATTGAACTACATTTTAATGAGTGAAATAAGTATTTGATCCCCTATCAATCAGCAAGGTTTCTAGCCCCCAGGTATCTTCTATACAGGTAACAAGCTGAGATTATGAGCACTCTCTTAAAGACAACTGTCCACAGAAACAATCAATCAGATTCTAATCTCTCCACCATGGCCAAGATCAAAGATCTGTCCAAGGAGGTCAGGGACAAGATTGTAGACCCACACAAGGCTGAAATGGAATGACCATCGCCAAGCAGCTTGGTGAGAGGGGGAGACAAAAGTTGGTGAAATTGTTCACAAATGGAAGAAACACAAAATAACTGTAAATCTCACTCAGTCTGGGGCTCCATGCAAGATCTCACCTAATGGAGTTTCAGTGTTCATAAGAACGGTGAGGAATCAACCCACAACTACACGGGAGAATCTTGTCAATGATCACAAGGCAGCTGGGACCATAGTCACCAAGAACACAATTGGTAACACACTACGCCGTGAAGGACTGAATCCAGCAGCACCCGCAAGATCCCCCTGCTCAAGAAAGCACATGTAGGCCCATCTGAAGTCTGCTAATGAACATCTGAATGATTCAGGGGAGAACTGAGGGAAAGTGTTGTGATCAGCTGAGACCAATACCAAGCTCTTTAGCATCAACTCAACTCGCCATGTTTGGAGGAGGAGGAGGAATGTTGCCTATGACCCCAAGAACACCATCCCCACCTTTAAACATGGAGGTGAAAACATTGTGCCTTGGGGGTGTTTTTCTGCTAATGGGACGGGATAACTTTACTGCATCAAAAGGGACAGTGGACGGGGCCATGTACCGTCAAATCTTGGGTGAGAACCTCCTTCCCTCAGCCAGGTCATTGAAAATGTGTCTTTGATAGGTATTCCAGCATAACAATTACCCAAAACACACGGCCAAGGCAAAAAAAGAGTGGCTCAAGAAGAAGCACAATAAGGTCCCAGAGTGGCCTAGCCATAGAAAATATGGGGAGGGAGCTGAAAGTTCAAGTTACCAAACGTCAGCCTCGAAACCTTAATTACTGGGAGAGGATCAGCAAAGAGGAGTTGGACAAAACCCTTCCTGAGATGTGTGCAAACTTGGTGGCCAAACACAAGAAACGTCTGATTGCCAACAAGGGTTTTGCCACCAAGTACTAAGTCATGTTTTGCGAAGGGGTCAAATACTTATTTCACTCATTAAAATGCAAATCAATTTATAACTTTTTTGAAATGCATTTTTCTGGATTTTTCGTTGTTATCCTGTCTCTCACTGTTAAAATAAACCTACCATTAAAATTATAGACTGATCATTGTTTTGTCAGTGGGCAAATGTACAAAATCAGCAGGGGATCAAATACTTTTTTTCCCTCACTGTACCTCCCTTGTGTGTCTGGCTGATTTAAAAAAAAAAAAAAAAGAAAATTTACCCAAGCCCGACCTTAAACTGTTAAACTCTCATTCTAATATGAGATAAAAGTAAATACATTTTTATGCTAAGGGTTTTCTGATGCGGTGTGAATTATTGTCTTTGTAGAGGTATATGCAGGGGAATTAGAAAAGCTATTAGATTTTTTTTTGCTGTCTGTACCCTCATTTGGGAGATTCACTCCCTTTATTTATCCTATTTACCATTACCATTGAAAATGAAAGTACAAAAAATAAAATAAAAATTTGGGTTGTTCCCAGAAAATTAATAGAATCTTCCAATGGGGACACTAGTTCTAGAGACCTGGGGGTCCCCAAGGAATTCCCTGGGGATCCCCAAGGAAGTGAAGTTAAATTTGCACATTGGGACACAGATGGCAAAAAAAAAAATCCTCCCTTGCACTATCCAAAATGAAAAAAAAAGTTTTGCCTATAGTTCTACTTATTTATTTATTTCAGTTACATATATAGCGCCGTCAATTTACGCAGCGCTTTACATATACATTGTACATTCACATCAGTCCCTACCCTCAAGGTGCTTTTCAATCTAAGGTCCCTAACTCACATTCATACATACTAGGGACAATTCAGACAGGATCCAATTAACCTAGCAGCATGTCTTTGGAGTGTGGGAGGAAACCGGAGTACCCTGAGGAAACCCACGCAAGCACAGGGAGAACATGCAAACTCCATGCAGGTAGTATCATGGTTGGGATTTGAACCAACGACCCTTCTTACTGCTAGGTGAAAGTGCTAACCACTACACCACTGTGCCGACCTACTTTAAGGTGAACGTATGTGTAGACCTAATAGGCGAACGTCCAACTGAAGCAGCATGCATTGAGGCAGCAGCTTAGTGCTCTTGGCCTAAACAAGGAGTGCTGGAACTGGCAGGACCTTAAGCTAGTCAATTGCAACAGATACACCAAAAATATAAATGTGCTTAATTATTTATTACTGGCTAATTGCAGTTGTTCCCAAAACAGGTGTCCCCAGTGGAAGGATTCCCTTCACCTGTTCTGGTAAGAATGATAAAATTCAGCATTTTCTGTTTTATGTCCTTAGTCCTTCTGTCCCTAGTATCCAACAATTAAAACCTGAAGTTTTAAACCTTCCCAATTGTATCCTAAACTAAATGAGATTATGTATCTATATACACTTAAAAAGTAACTCGAGGCACATGCACACGGCTGACTAGGCAGGACATGGCTGCTTAGAGCTCCGCGCACACCGGGACAAGATAGCCTTATAAAGCGGTGCTGCAGCCAGTTATTCGTTTCTACATGGTAACTACTTTATCACTAAAGACACTGGGCACAATTTCATAGAATGTATAGCGGTAAAAAAAAAAATCAAAACTAAAATAAGGAAAGAACCTAGACACTCTGACTAGAGTGGCAGCTAAAATGGCGGTAGCGTTATCCTCCCACACAGCCCTGTTACAGATACAGTCACAGACAAGAATTTCTCCCTCCTCACAGAGAGGTGAGCTGGATTTTGACTTTGGAATTACTCCGACCACATTACAAAATTCTCCCCCTGGCTCTGACCTTCTTTGTCAGTTTGAGAGGGTGTTACAAAAGGCTTTACAAAACACCTCAGATACAATTACTGAAAAGCTTACAAGGGAGATTTGTGAGGTGGGCTGCCGTACATCTGTCTTAGAACAGAAAATGGATGAACTTGATGTTATCACTAATAACCACAATGATGAATTGGAAGCCCTTATGGAAGAAAATTCTTCCCTTTATGCTTGCCTTGAAGATTTTGAAAACAGAGCTAGAAGGTCTAATCTCCGGGTCCATGGAATACCGGAGGCTATAGAGGACTTGCAATCTACCATTACAGCGCTATTTCAGGAACTGGCTCTATCAATACCCATAGAATGCCTATTGATGTACAGGATTCATAGAACCCTGGCCCCCCAAAAAGAGGATGCCCCCCCAGGGATATTGTAATAAAACTGCATTACTTCTGCATTAAAGAGCAGTTAATGGAAGCAGCCCGCAACAAGGATACATTGATCTTCCAGGGATATCGCTACCAAATCTTCCATGACCTCTCACAGCAATCCCTCTTGAAAAGAAAAGTGATGAAACCGCACTTACAGATTCTTCAACATCACCACATTTCTTACCGCTGGGGCATTCCTTTTGCCATTCACTTTTCCCATCAAGGAACCTCTTACACCTGCAAATTTGTTGATGATCTTCTTAAGGTAATACATGACCTTTGCCTGTCAACGCCTGATAACGCTATGGAAGGATCCAAATGCAGAGCAAATTCTAGCTCCCCAAAAATTTGCAAGACACTCCTGACCTACAGGGACATTCCAGTACGCATAAAAAGGAGTCGTCTTGCCTCACCACCTGCAGCTCTGGAAGAATAGATGGACCGATGTTCTCTTATAGATGATGTCTGCCTTCAAAGTCTTGGCTATTTTATTTCACATACATTGTGATGAGCTTTATACCGAATCAGTCCTGATTTTACTACTCAAATACAGGTTATAGTACTCTAAGGGTACTACTTTTTTTTTTCCCCCTTTTTTTTGTTTTTTTTCTCCATTACCCTTCCCCCTATATGCAGAGCGGGGTATCACTGCCTGTTCATTTACTGTTTTCACCCAAAAACCCAATTTCCTACTTCCTGCAGGGAGATTGATAACAACTCTTCTCCTATTACAACCTAAGAGTTCCTTGCCTCTTGGCATTGGCATTGATTGATTGATTTCTTATAATTATTTACTGTTCTCAACTTGCCTGCAGAACACTCAGCTCACCATCCTAAGTTTGTAACACCCTGTTCTTTACCTTACCTAACACCGTGTTAGTTTTGTTATTTTTCATTAAACTACTAGTTACAGTAATGTTATTGACTTGCTTGTTATATTGTGTATATTGCTATAGATATGGCTGCCATAAGTCCCGGTGACAGTTCACTGCATCTCTTATTTGTTCCTCGAGTACCCGACATATTCAGATACTCTTTGGACTTAGGTATCCCTTTGTTGGCCTCTTTTCACCACCCTCTGGATACACGCTCCATATAGGAGCTACCACCCTTTTTTCAACCAAGAGCCTCTCCTTACACCTCTAATGATCAAATATTACTTATACCATTTAATTCCTATTTGACTTTCTAACTAGTTTTTTTTTTTTCCCGCAGACTTCCCTCCCTACTATAATAATCTGTAAATACATTACCACTAGGCTCCCTAGTCCTATACACACTAGATATAGATGGCTTTAACTATTCTAACTCTTAATGTGCAGGGACTAAACTCCCCCCCAAAAAGAACTAAAGCATTCCAATCATTTTCCAGATTGTCTGCACATGTAGTTTGCCTTCAAGAAACACACTTCTCTTCACAATCCTCCCCAAAATTTTTTGGTCGCCAATACCCCCAGGACTACACAGCCTTGGCCTCTACCAAACAGAGAGGGGTTTTAAGCGGTTTTCACCATACTACACCATTTATGCATAAGGAGATGTATAAGACCCTGAGGGGCGATACCTACTACTTACTGGTCTCCTACAAGATAACAAAATAACTATTATTTAATACTATGCACCCAATAAAAACCCATTGTCATTCCTCTCCCACCTGTTCTCCATAACGGAATCTCATAAACAAGGTACCCTTATACTGTGTGGTGACTCAAACCAAACAATATATCAACTCTTGAATAAATCACCAGCTCCCATGAATGCCCAACAGCTCTCCTACCAACAGCTACTCAATCAACACTCCTTACTTGATACATGACGTGAACAAAACCCTAAAAAGAAACAATACACACACTATTCTCATCCCCACAAACAATTTTCTCGTATAGACCACCTCCTTGTCAATATCGGCACCTTACCCCTTATACAAGATTATACCATCATACCGTGTTCCTGGTCGGACCATAATGCGGTCATGACATCTTCCTCCTCATTGGTTCCAAGACCTGACTACAGATCTTGGTGCATGAATGACAGTCTACTAACGAATCCTAACAATAGACGGGACATAGAAAACGCTATCCAAGACTATCTATTAATTAATACGTCTACTGATACCGATCCCTTGACATTATGGGAGGCTCTTAAACCAACTATCAGAGGGGTTTGCATCAGTAAAACATCATATCAACGTAAACAACAAAGACGACTTCAAAAACAACTAGAAGAAGCATGCTTTAAAGCTTCAGAGAATTTTCAAAATTTGCCCTCTCCGTCTCATAAACATATATACAAAAAAGCTTAAATAGAACTTGATCAATTTCTGACTGATTCAACTGAGAAAATTCTCCAAAAAACTAAACAAAAGAATAGAATACAATAGAAGAATAAATCCACCTTCTGAAATTCGAATTTCAAATAGAATGAGTTCAAATTTGAATGCAATAGAAAAGAAAAGAATATAATAGAAAATATAAGAATAGAAAAAAAAAAAGAATATAATTGAATAGAAAAGAATGGAATAGAATAAAATAGAAAGAATATAACCTTCTTCTGAGGTATGAATTTCGAATAGAATACATTCAAATTCAAGTAGAATAGAAAATAAAATAGAATTGCATTAGGAAAACAATAGAATAGAATAGAAAGAATATAACAATTTCCCAAAATTCAAATAGAATAAATCTGAACTTGACTAGAAAAGAAAATAGAAAAAAATACAATAGAATAAAATAGAATAGAATGACTAAATCCATCTTCTGAAATTCAAATTTTGAATAGAATAAATTCGACTAGAATGGAAGAGAAAATAAAAGCATAGAGTAGAAAATAAAGAATAGAATAGAAAATAAAAAAACACAACAGAATAGAATAGAAAGAATATAACCATCTTCCAAAATTAAATTTCGAATTCGAATGCAATTCGAATTGATTTAAATGTTCTGACTTTGGTCGAATTGAGTTCAATTTGACCAAATTTGGAAAATTTTAATCGATTCAAATTCGAATAAAAAAAACAAATTTCAAAAACGAATTACACTAAATTTAACTAAACTAATTTTTGTAACTAACGAATCAAAATAAGACAAATGTTGTTATTCCGCAAATGTCTAGGCCCTACAAACAGGTGCTTAGACCAGGTTGATTTCTAATGGAAGGAGAGTGGGTCACTGTTTTGCAGACAGATTGATAGTGTTTGAATAGGCATAGAGCCTGTACTTCTGGGCAACTGCATAGCTAGTGGTATAATTATTGTTTGTGCCAGTATGGTGCTAACAAAACCCTGCAAGGGTAAGCCTTTTGTGATGCATAATACCTTTTGTTAATGGTTAAAAATACTTAAAACACACTCTGCTGAGTTAACTGAGTCCTTAGAAGGATCAAGTTTACCTTAAAAAAGTATAGAAAAAAAAATTGGAATACCCCCTAGGTGGGAAATTGGTAACAACACTAAAATGTGTATAACATAGGTATTTATTGAAAAGTAAGAGATAAAAAAAAATAAATCAATCACAACATGATGATTGCTAAAACACACAGACAATTGACAAAGAACAAAAACAAAATACATATTGTCTTGCAATAGAACATAGGTACACATGTCTGGTAATTGCTCTCCAATGTCCAAGAAAACTTTTCAGTACCCAATGTCTGGTACCCAACACGTTTCAGGTTCAAAGCCCTTTCATCAGGGGTATTTATATAGGCGAATTTGAATTCGAGATAGGGTGAATGGCACAGCACTCAGGTACACAAATATTCAGGCAAGAATAAAGTTACCACTGTCAGTGGACAGCGTATTAGGAGGTCAGGTTCAGCCTCTGGGTTAGTCTGGCAAAGCCCACTGATGATGCTGTGTCACTTTCCCCCCTAGGCAAGGGGTATGCAGCTAGGAGCAGGAACTTAAAAGCTCATACAGATGTCTCTCAGTAAGGGCAGGGTCAGGCCTTTCCACAGTCCTTCAATGGGGAGGGAAATGGGAGGTATACCAAGTAGTATCTTACGTTCCTTATGCTGTATGTAGAGGTCCGTTGAGTGCGCCGTCCACCCTGGCAGTGTCTGCGGTAAAAAAAAAAAAAAAAATCACAGTACTGTTGTGTACTGCTGCATCATTTCAAGTGGAACTATGAGCAAGATCAAAAATGTCATCTAAATTATGCAAGTAATGTAATCTATCATTGGCATTTTATGTTTCTCTGATTTCTTTGTTTATCACATTTTAAAGTGCTGCGGCATCTACCTACATGTAATTTTAACATTTTACAATAAACTACTAACTACACTATACAAGTATTTTTGGGCTCCTCGCTTGGGCGAGCTCTTTATATGTAGTTTGTGGGTTCCTGGAAGAAGGAGATGATGAGGAGTGCCTACTAAGAAGTATTGATAGGAGCTAGGGTTGCACCGATACTAGTATCGGTACTCATGCAAATGCACTGATACCTGAAACCGATACTTTCAGGCTCTGTTCTTTGAGCTGTCAGTGGATCTCCCCTGTTGACAGCTAAAAGTGTTAAAGAAGTCTGGTAATTGGAGCTGGAAAAAAAAAACGCAGCTGGCAATGTTTATTAACAACATTGCTCAGCCGCTGAAACACTAGTGTATCGGTACGTGTACTCATTGTAAAAAAAAATGGTGTTGGTGCATCCCTAATAGGAGCCATTTTTTAAATTTTATTTCTGGTACAGTAAGTGCTTGGACTTGGGTGGAGACTCATGTGCACTGGATTGTCTCACAACTTCTGGTACATCTTGCTGGATATCACTTACTGCTAGATGGTGAGTGTCTAGTACACCAATAATTTATATACTGGATGAACTTTCTACACATTGTGGACACTCCTTTCACAATTTTATTTAGTTCACTTTAAATTTTTTGGATCTTTCAGCTAATTTTTATTATATTTTATATGTATTCAGGGCATCACAATTTGTTAGGTTCTGCACTTATATTGTTCAGTTGTGTTTCAGTTGTGTTCAGAGACATTAAAAAAAACAAAGTGCCTCTAAAAGCTGTATTTTTTCTGCTTGTGTGCATGAAACATGTATACCGTATCTATCTATCCATCTTGTTTATACTTCAGTTAAATAGTGCATGTATGTATACAGTTTATACAGTGCATACTGTAATGTTTATGGTGGAGAATACTGTAATACTTCAAAAACGGTTAAAAAATATAGTGTAGTGATATATAATAATAGTCATAAATATAGTTTTCCAATTATGTGCATACAATATTATTTTATAATGCACATGTTTGTAGTGGAGCATATTGGAAAGTTTGTAATGGAGTAGCTTACTGTAATGTTTGTAGGGGGAGAAGCATGATTTAATGATTCTGGTAGAGCATACTGTAATGTTTGTAGTGGATCAGCTGTAATGTTAGTGATGGAGCAGTACATTGTAATGTTTGTGGTGGAGCATACTGTAAAGTTTGTGGAAGAGCAGCATAATGTAATACTTGTGGTGGAACAAACTGCCCATTAATAAATAGGGACATGCCAGCCACCATCAATATAAAGTGGTAGGGGCAAAATGCACACCCACTGTGCCACAATCACAATGCATGAGGTTGAAAGGTGGTTGCAGCATGTCTCCCTTCATTTCAATGTGTTGGTTGCTGGGACTCAGAGCTGCCAGAACTACCCTCTTTGGCAGACTGATATGAGAAGAGTGTTGCTGGTGCAAGGGGGAAGTTGTCTGGAAGAGCTTGTGGCATAGGCATGGGGCAGAGTGCCTGACTGCGTGGCTTGTTTTAAGTGTGTGAGTCTTTAGATGGTTAATCTGGCTTCTTTGCAGCCATTGAATTACAATACTTAGCTACCCCACTGACCTGAGGTTATTGCTTGCCCTGACACCTTGCCAGGTGCTATCATTGCTGACCCCAACACTTTCCTGGGGGTCATTGCTGGGGGTCATTGCTGGCCCCAATGTAGCTTATTTTACTTTTACAATCTCTTCAGTGTATGTCCAGGCTGTATTTAGCCTATGCAAGGTGATAAAGATGACATGCTACAAGCTATAGCCGTGGAAGAAATATTTATTTTATTTTTTTTTTTTTTAATATTTTATTTTGGCCATAACCATTTTTACCTCACCAACCTTTTGGCCAGGCCCATAAGTGTAAAGTGGCGCTGCATCAATTCCCTCACTCATACTTCCAGCACCTGCAAAGCACTTACCTGTTTTGCACAGAGCAGCCCTGATCCTCTTCTTGGGTTCCTTGCTGGTGCTCCTGGCTCCTCCTCTTCAGCCATTCAGCCAGTGCCCCCCCCCACCCTGAAGAAAGTCGCTTTCTTTGGGGGCACCCATGCATGCTTATACCCGAGTCGCCCTGTCTGAGTCTATAGACGCAGACAGTGTGGCCTGCCCCCCCCATCACAGAATTTAATTTACAGCAACGGAAGCCAATGGCCCCCGCTACTAGCAATCTGCCCTGTGAGGAAAGAAAGAGAGGAAAGAGCCGATGCTCTCATGCACAGCACTGGATGGAGATTGGGATCAGGTTAATATAAAGGGGGGTGAGGGGGAGATCCTGTAGAACAAAAGTTTTTTTACCATAATGTATAGATTGCAAACAAAAAATGCATAGAATTGAAAAAAACAATTCTTAAGTCTATAGAACCACCTTATTAACCACTACCTCCCACCCATAGTAGATTTACTGCCGACAGGCGGCACTGGCAGGCAGGATCACATACATGTACATCATTCAGCCCGTTCTGTGTTAGGGGTGTGCACTGGACACAGTGGAATGCAGATCTCTGTACCTGCCTGCTTTCTCCATCCAGGGGATCATGTGATCACATAGCACATGATCACATTATAACAATTTCCACAAATCTGTTATAATATGAGATGGTATGCAGATCACTTGTAATCACAGCTGTTATTCATAACAGTTGAAAATATTGCTGTTACAGTGCTCATCATTGTAACAGCAATCAAAGTTGCAGTGTTGCTATAGTGACACTGAACTACTCTGATGAGAGTATGTAAAAAAAAAATATATATATATATATATATATATATATATATATATATATATATATATATATAGTAAGAATTTTTTTTTTAAATGGTAAAAAACAAAAATTAAAAATGTAAGAAAGTTTAAAAAAATTGAATAGAAAATAGTGTTTTTTTTCTTTTTTTTACATACTGTAACCAGTCAGTATCTCTGATCACTGCCATACCAGTCACAGCATGTAAAAAAAATATATATATAAATAGAGCAATACTGAATAGCAAAAAAATGACATGGTCAATCATGAAGTGGGCAAAACCTTCCCAAGGTCAAATGGTTTATGCATACTGGACCGTTTTCTTTCTGCTGGTGTAGCAGCCACATTTGCTAATTTTGCACTAATATGAAATTACCCCCAGCCCCCCCAAGTCCTTTTCTCTCCCTGAATCTTACAGGTTTAGATATGTCCTGTCTGGACCTACATCTACATTTCTTATTCAGGGAATGCTATTCCTATTCTCTGATAAAAATCAAGTGTGTAAAATTATGAAGGCCAACAAAAAACAACTTTCAGGTACATAAAACGTTCTTGATCATCATGTGAACTCATTGGATGTAGATTTTGTTCAACAAAAGGATTGTGGTTTTCTTTGCTTGTTTCACAGATGTAACTGGCAAGATGGTGTCATTGGTCTTATTTACAATGTAAGGACAACCTTCACCTCTAACTACCGGTATATCATTATTCCTAATATACCTTTTATGACAATAATCATGGCTGGCATCTGTCATGTGTCATAACTACCTACATTATCCAATTATTCTACAGTTTGTCCTAGTTAAGGCTTTGAAAAAGGGCTGTTCCCATAAATTCCACCAGGTAAGAGTCACATCTACTGGGCACTCACAAGAGGATAATTTTTATAACTCAAATGATAGAATAATTAGGATATTCAAAGAATGCCAAAAGCCTAAAACCAATTTACTACGTCTCATTTTGAGGATTGTCTAATTTCTATATCTATTTATAAACTGATGCTATATCATAATATATGCATATGAGTTATTCTTTGAAGGATATAAAAGAGGCAGCGTTGATGCTGAAGACAATTTTGGACCTCTGCTCTGTTAGCCCGGGTGACTCCCAGACAATAGCACTAGCATTATGGGATATTCAAAGATGCTGATGATTAAAGGATTTCTATTCTTACTTCTGTTGATCAAGACGGGTAAGTTGGGGATTTGACTTAAGAAAATTAGGTTTCAGAGTTTATTTTATAGAATGAAAATATGATAATTATCGAAGGCTGCATGTTTTGATAAAAGCCGTAATATGTAATAAAACTAGACTATATTCGAGGCAAGTGCTCAACATTTCCGCCAGAAAAATGTATGTAAAACTTTAGTGTACTACAATTTAATATAAGACCACTGTGTAGATTTGAGTGGAACAGTTAGATTTAAATGACATAATATACTTTATATGAATTTAAAAATCAACTAAACTTCATTTTTCAAAAACTTTGAAAGATGTCAATATCAAAGTTTATACTGAAAACTTTTGGGAATTTTATTTTTAAAGACAACTCTAAAAACTTAAGAAATCACGGTCTCTTGTGTAGCTTATTTGTTAATTTGCATAATGACCTTTTGAATATTGAGAATGAGCATTTATTTTAGTCACTAAAGTTACAAAACTGTAGTTATTGAATTATTACATTTAGAATGTTTGCAAATTATTCCTGGGTTATTTCCTTCTAGTATATATTTATTGAGTGATTGATTTTTAAATCGCACGTTTAAAAAGAGAGAACTCATTTGTCCTTGCATAAAGCATGGGTTTGCATTTATTACGTGGAAAGTGTACAAATAGGAAAAATAGGACAGAAAAGGGGCACTTAATAACCTACTGCTTTCCTTGACTAACTTACTAGCCCCAAACCTAGGACCAGGCTTATGAGTGAGAGGGCATTAGTCCTTAGTACATGTTAATTGACTTTGCTGGGAGATGTAGGAAAGAATGTTACAGGGTCCTTTCAATTACAATGCAAGAGGGTCAGCCTTGTCAACTGATGTTGAACGACTTCAGAGCAATGGTCCCCAGAAGGTGAAAAAAGTATTTGAGTAATTAAACCTACTGGAAACCTCTCAAGAATAAAATTTTAGTTTTGATGGACTGACCCATTAGTCCAATAACTATAGGATTTCATGCACAACTGTAAGAATGTGTCTCATGTAAAAACTATGTGCTAAAGATGTTTTGCTTCCTATAACAATCCAGGGGCTCCAACTGTGATTTTTACAGTCCAATTTTGAAGCTTGCAGATTTCACAGTGATCTGCTTGTCCACACATTAGCAGTGGAATCCTCCAGTTCAAGGGAGGATGCTTGTATATATAAGAAGAGAAGGGACAGGATCCCAGTAAAGTGGTGTACACACTATGGGAAATTCTGAAGAAAAATTCTATACGAGGAACGATTGTTCGATTTTTGTATAGTGTGCACACTACTTCCCCCACCCAATTCAGGATTTTCCAAGTGAACATTTCTGAAGGGACAAATTCCAAAATTTTTCTTGTAGTTGAACAGAACTAACAATTTTTGTTTAATGTGTACTGTTTTCTTACGAGAAAATCGGATACGAAAGACATGGTCAGAAACAATAAAAAAAAGCTTTTGTTGTTTGAAAATTTTCATACAGTTCAAACCATTCTTTAGTACCATCCTTGGTTTTGACCGGCTGTGAAACATCGAGGCAAACCAGACAATTTTTTGGCCGATTTTCTTATAGTGTGTACTGGGAGATTTTAATTACCCTGTACACATTTTAAAGACACTTTACATAACAGATAATGTATCAGAAGAACTGAAGTTCTTGTTATAGCTGGAAAAGAAGAAAGCAGGGTAAACAAGGAATTTTGGTGGGAAGAGGAACCTTTGAAAATGAATTCCAGTGAAAATGGTTTCTTTTTTAATACAATGGGGAGAAGTTAGTGGTTTTGTTTCTGTCTGTGACCCTATTGGGGAGAGATTTCACAAATCCAACAATAAAAAAACACTATTTGGTCATTCAAGTATCCAAAATAAACCTGTAAAGGAAATATTAGATTTGGATCCTTGAATGACCACAGACTTTTAGCGCTTTGCAATTGCCATTATAAAGAAGAAGTATATCTATGATCAAAAAGACAAGTATTTTGAAAACTGTTTTAAGAATGCAATAGAATAACTGAGGCGTAAAGAAGAATTAGCAATTGAATTTTGAAGTTACTTTTTTATAAATTACTCTCACCATATTAAAATGTATCGGGTCTGCTCAATGAAGGCATTCCACTAGATTACCATAAACCAGTGAAATTATAATCCAGTGGAATAACTATCATAGTGGTGACAAATGTATTAAAGCTGCATTAAACCCCAAAACAAAAATGTTATATGCATTTTACCAAACTTTAAATGTGGTAGCTACTTTAGTGTCTGGCTACACTCCTTTATTTTCACCTGGTGATCCAGCCAGTAACACCATTTCTGTTTGGTTGGAGGCACAATGGAGACATTTTAGCGACAGCATTGTCTAGTCTGTGGAGAGGGTAGTGTTAAATGCGCTAGCAGATTTAGACAGACTAACAAACAAAATCCAATCTCCAGCTAACACTTGTTAAGCAGTTACAGTAACACCTTTTTTTCCCCCTTTTGAGATCATAAATGAATAAAAGTTTACCATTGTAAGCACCTCTGTCAGTGGTAAATGGTTTATCTCAACTATCTAACTTCCACTTTTTCTGGACAGCTAGTTCTTTTGAAAAATAACAGACTTACTGGCCAGATCACTAGGTGAAAATAAAGGAAAAATGCCTAAAAAAAAGAGATCTAATGCAGCAACCACATCTAATAGGTAAAATGCAGTATAATATATTTTAGTTTTTGGGGGGTTTAATCTCACATTCTAAAATGACATTGTGAACCTCAATTAACTGCAATTATATGTAATTTTCCTAGTAATATAGATATAAATAGAACATAAATTATTTTTTTAGCCCTACATTCATATTTAAAGAATCTTTAGTGATATATGAGTCAGTAGAAGGAACCAGTTGAGATAATAAGTATATCAATTGGATATCTCAGTCTTTTGTGCATTCATGCACTTCAGAAAAAAAAATAACATTCTATAAAATATTTGTTCTGAAGCAGTAAAGAAATCATGTCTCATGCAAACTCTTGCTTCAGTACATTCTAAACACAACTAGCCGTTACAAGGAATACACCAGTGAGCCCACTCCCATTTACAGTTTACTCAGATTTTATCCCAATTAAAACTTTCAGTGCTTCTGAATAAAGTTCTGCTTTAAATCATAAGCTTTTGAGCTGGGTTAAAGATGCAGATAGATGCTGAAGGAGGCATGCGACACAAAAATGGCATTATTAACACAACAGAAACACAATTTTCCAAAAATATATATTTTTTCTGAGTGATCAGTGTCCAAATAATAAGATTGCCATGAGTGCAGATTTAAGCCTACTACACAGGATGAGATTATTGGATGATGTATGCATAAAAAAAAAAAAAAAAAATTTACAAAATAAAAGTTTTTTTTTTTTTTTTTTATTATTTATACAACTAGTGTAAATGCCTAAATTTTAGTTTACATTAATCTTCTGTACAGCAACTCTCCGACTGGAAGACTTGAGGACAATCTGGAGACCTACAGTTACTTTACTCCTTCACACTCCAATTAGAGCAAAGGTCAGGTTATTTGTCTGACTGTATTTTAGAAAAAGCTGTGTGAATCTCAGCAATTTATGGATAGAAATAGAAATCTCTGGTAGGTAAAGCATCTCTAATATATGTTAATCAGTGGAAAACATTGGATTTGAAATAAAAGAGACTGAAAATATGAGTGTTATATAAAGAAAAAGTGATTGAATGTGCTATGCAGGGACGTTGCTAGGTCTACAAAAGATCTGGGGCTAGAGCCCATAGCAACGTAGTAAAGAAAGTCATACGCTTGGGCGGGCATACACATGTATATAATATACGTGAGTATGTATATATCCCCAGAGAGCCCCCCCTTACTCCAGGGTCCCCAGAGAGCCCCCTTACATTAGGATCCCCAGAGAGCCTCCCCCTTGCATCAGGGTTTCCAGAGAGCCTCCCCCTTCTATCAGGGATCCCAGAGAGCTTCCCCCTTGCATCAGGGTTCACAGAGAGCCTCCCCCCTGCATCAGGGTTCCTAGAGAGCCCCCCCCACTTACAGAGCCTCCCCTCCCCTTGGGGACCCCTGCAGAGATTCGGGGCTATAGCCCCAAAAGCTATCCCCTAGCGACACCACTGGTGCTATGCATGTTTTAATATTCTACAACCTAATTGAAAGCATTGTGTATAGAATGCTTTGTAATAACTCATAACCACATTTATTTATTTATTTTTTCAATTTCCCAATTAGCCAAAAAAAAAAAAAATTCACTAAGATCATATAACATACTATGAATACCAACCAACAGAATTCTATGACCAAATTCCATTTCTATTTAAGCATGAATATTAAATGCATGCAACAAGCATGGGAAAACAATGCAACTTAAAGCAAAATAAAAGATAAAAAGACTATAATCTGCATACAGACACTCGAGCAAGGCTTTGCACCTTACCTTCAGGTATATGGAGACATTCTGATTCAGTTTTAGTGTACACTATTATTCCAAAGCGAAGATTTGCTGACATGTCTAATTAAACAAAAACTGACTCATACATTATGAAATGCAGAAAGTAATTTATAGGCTTCTCGTACTGTGCTCAAACTGCAAAAAAAAAAAAAAAATCTCAGAAAAGCTAGATCAGTTTTTTATTTACTGGCAACAATGACTGAACAGTGTGCATAACTCTTACTAAATATCACAGGAAGGATTTTAAAGAGTGAAGGGAAGAGCTGAAAGTATGTTCACACTGTTCATGTTATTAGACATTTTGCAAATTATGGAACATTTAGAGTAATGCAGGCAGAAATTTGCTTGAATAGAGTATGTTAAGGAACATTGTGAAAAAAAAGTCACCCTGCATTTGTGAATGTGCTTCCCTGCAAGGTCCCATTTAAGTCAATGAAACAGGATTTTATTCAAATGTATTCAAGAACATGTAGCAACAAAGGCATGTTACCACAGTGCATGTTGTTGCATGGTATGAAAGAGACATGAAGTGTCCCACAATGACTGGGAAGGATATGCATACACATATACTGTACATCACACACACATGTACCATACTGTTTGGGAGTTCTACCAAACTATTATGCAGTTTCCTACCTATTTCTATTGTGAAGATACTACTCTAGACCTTGCCATCACACTTCAGAAAATGATTGCTAAGTGTGAGGATTTGCAGGCTAAGCATCACTTTGTATGTCAATTTTGGATGGAATCATATATCGTATGTAGTGGATGACTGGCATTCACCCATGCAATTCTAATTAGTTGACACGGGAGGCATATGTGTGGACTGAGTGTGGTAGAGGCACCCCAAACACAGCACACTAAGCAGATTCCTAAATTCTAATAGGATGCAGACCCTCTTTGCCAGATAACTTGCCCATGTTCAGGGTAGGCAGCACAGGTCATTGGTCAGGTCAAAGGCTAATGATTATGTTAGACAATGCATGTTCTTGGCAGGGGTACATGATATGATCGGGTAACCAACACAAATACTTGCCCAGGTCATAAGCTCCCAATCATGGTAAGAAGCACAGGTCCTTGGTCAGGTTACATACTAGTAATCACAGTAAGCAACATGGGTTTTTGGCCATGTTACAAGTAATGGCATGTACACACGATCAGGATTTTTGTCGGAAAAAGATATGATGGCTTTTCCTACGGGATTCCGCTCAAGCTTGCCTTGCATACACACGGTCACACAAAAGTTCGCTGAACTTTCGACTGTCAAGAACGTGGTGACGTACAACACTACGACAAGCCAAGAAAATGAAGTTCAATGCTTCTGAGCATGTGTTGAAATGTTTGCGAGCATGCGTAGGAATTTGCATGTCGGAATTGCTACAGACAATCGCATTTTTGGATAGGAACTTTTTCCGATCGAAAAATTGAGAACATGCTCTCAATCGTTTGCTGGCTGGAATTTGGCCAGCAAAAGTCCGATGGAGCATATACATGGTCGCATTTTCCGACCAAAAGCTCTCATCGGCCTTTTGCTGGCCGAATTTCCGATCGTGTGTATGCAGCATTAGATTCAAAGTTGAGGACACATATCTTTTTGGTCAGGTTTCAGGCCCATGATTTTGGCAGCCAGCACACGTTTTTGGTGAGATCACAGGCTCATGATCAGATTTGGTAGACGGTGTGTTCCTAGCCAGGTTAAAGGATTGTTAAAGGAAGAATAGCTTTTGGTTAGGTCACAGAATCATGATCATGATAGACAGGCTATGCTCTTGACTAGGATACAGGCCTGTAACAGATAGACAGCACATGCTTTGGACCAGGTCATAGGCTCATGATTATATTTGGCAGAACATGTTTTAATTCAATCTTATTTTATTGAGAAAGGAAAAATGTACAGTATACATTTATGTCATACAAAAACACAAAAAATAGAAATAGACATCGTTGCAATACCGGTAACATATCATCTCATGTTTTAAACAATTTGTGAGCTCTTAATGATTTAGTTTGATATTTAAGCCTGCGTAGTTATACCGTCTAAGCTGATTAAAGTGCAGGTGAGCACCACTATCCACTCAACGAGTGGCGTCCACCTATTGCAAACACGCTAGGGCTATTGTTGCTGTGCTAAATGTGTTTTCTCTGATGGGGAAGCTCAATGTGTGTCACATTATTGGTCTGATGAGGGTAGAGAGTATGATTTAGGTGATTGTGTAGCGCTGTAACATATAAGGGGAGAAAGGGAAAAGGAAGAGTAAGAGTAGAGGGGACAAGGGAGTAAGGAATACAGAGATTAAGAGAAAGAGATTCCACTCTGGTCACACAGTTGCATTGGTGGAATCCTCTGTAGCCCATGAAATAAATTCCGCAGAATAGCGGAAGATAGACCACGAGGTCCAGGTCTTGGAAAATTGTTCCTCCTTACCCGTTTCCTGCGACAACATCCGTTCCAGTCTATTAATTTGGTCCACTTCAATTGCCCAATCCCCCAGGGAAGGCATGCTTGTCGACTTCCAATGTCTGGGCAGAACCGTTCTAGCTGCCGCCAGAAAGTGACGCAGAACGTCTTTTTTGACCGATTTAAGCGGGCCAGGGAGCATAGATAGCAAGGCTACCTCAGGAGAGGATGCAACCGAGGTCGCCATGAGTCTGCAGTACAAGTCGAGGATCTTTTGCCAGAACCTCCGCACAGGGGGGCACTCCCACCAAATGTGGAGTAAGGTTCCCTTTGATGACAAACAACGCCAGCAGGTATCTGGGAGCGCCGGGTTTATGCAGCGTAATGTCGAGGGGCATCTATACCAACGGGTCAGTAATTTAAATCCCTTTTCTTGCGATTTGGAGGCTAAGGATATTTTATGAGTCAGAATGAAGCACTTTTGCCAATCTACAGGTGAGATGGGGTGACCCAAATCTTCCCTCCAGGCCTGTGTGTATGGGGGGAGGTCAGGATTATAGACCATATGTATGAGAGAGTATAGTTGAGAGACCACATGCGTAGGAGGGTCAATCTGGAGCAGCATGTTCTCCAAGTCTGTTGTGTCAGTAAGTACATCAGGTAATGATGGGAAGGTTCGAATAAAAGATAGCACCTGTTGCCTCTGCAGCCAGTGCGTGGAAGTATGGGAAGGTGGGCCGGAGGGAACGTCTTGAATCAGAGAAGAATCTGAACGCAGGACTTGGGCAAGTCGTCTGTGGTCCTTCTTGCACCAAGGGCCAAAGCTCTCTACTTGTAGGGCCGGTGGAAAAGCCGGAGTTCCAAACAGTGGAGTCATGGGTCCTTTCAGAGGAGATAGGGTCTTGGAGGAATTCATTCGGGTCCAAATTTGTATAGTTTGTCGGGTGAGGTCACTCAGGGGTAATCCCCCTTTAAGGAATTCAGTAGGCGTCCACGGTAGTGCGCGGAGATCTATTGAATTGAGATGGCTCTCTATTTGTACCCATAGTTTGGTGGAGGAATGATGGAACCAGTTAACTATACGTGTTAGTACTGCTGCTCTATAGTATATAGAGGCATCTGGAGCTCCAGCTCCACCACGGATCTTGGGAAGCGACAGCGTCTCATAGCGTATCCGAGGACGAGCCCCCCCCCAGATAAAGGAGGAGAACAGTTGGCGGAGTTTCTTAAAGAACCAGGAGGGTATTGAAATAGGAATTGTCTGGAACAAATAAAGAAACCGAGGGAGGACGTCCATTTTTAGAGTATTCACTCTCCCTAACCACGATAGGCGTTTTTTCATGTAGTTTGATAGATCAGTCTTGGTTCTAAGCAGAAGGAGAGCATGGTTCAGAGAGAACAATTGGGACCTTTCTGTGGGTATTTGGATTCCGAGGTAACGGATGGAAGTGGAGCCTGTTTTAAAGGGAAACTTAGTGGATACTTGGCGGAGGGCCTCCTGGGATAAAAAAATGTTCAGGATTTCTGACTTAGTATGATTCACTTTGAAATTGCTCAGCTTCCCAAACCTCATGAATTCCTGCATAATATGTGTTAAAGATATATGGGGTTGGGTTACAAACATTAGTAGGTCATCCGCAAAGAGAGCCAGTTTGGAATGAATAGGGCCTATCGATACACCCGAGATGTTAGGGTTATTGCGCAAGGCAATTGCCAGGTGTTCCATGACAAGGACATAGAGAAGGGGAGATAAAGGACAGCCTTGTCGTGTCCCGTTATGGATGGAAAATGAAGGTGATAATGAGCTGTTCACCCGTATTCTAGCAGAAGGAGAGGAGTAAAGGGACATAATTCAGGATAGCATTTTGGGGCCCAGACCTATCTGTTTCAAAGACATCTGGAGGAATTGCCAGTCAACACAGTCAAATGCCTTTTCCGCACCGACCGTCAAAAGACATAGAGGGACATCATGGGTGAGTGCATAGTCGGTAAGAAGCAGAGTTTTCAGGGTGTTATCCCTTGCCTCGCGACCCCTTACAAAACCCACCTGGTCCAGGTGTATGAGGCGGGGGAGAAGCGGATTCAATCTAGTGGCTAAAATTTTTGCATATATTTTCAAGTCCACTCCAATTAACGATATGGGCCTATAATTAGCGCACGAAGTAGGGTCCTTATCTGGTTTTGGGATAATGGTAATGTGGGCTTCAAGTGTTTGTGGAGGGAACGCCAAGCCTTCCGATATGGAATTGAATACCCTAGTCAAGAAGGGGGTCAATAGGGGAGCAAATGTCTTGTAAAATTTAGGGGTGAAGCCGTCGGGCCTGGGGCTTTTACCGGACGGGGTGGCCGCTATCGCCCCCAAGACCTCATCCGCTGTAATTACCTGTTCTAGTTCTTCTACAGTATCGCCGTCCAGTGTAGGGAGCTCTGTCTCCTCAATATAAGACTGTCTATCGGTGTCAGGTGTAAGGGTGGGGCTAGAAGAGACGCCGGGCGAAAGATTGTATAGTGTTTGGTAGAAATCTCGGAATGTTTGTGATATCTTGGAGGGCTCACTGAGCATTTCTCCAGAGGGGGCCCGAATCTGGGGTATAAATGTGGAAGACGTGTTTGGGTGAAGGGTGCGAGCTAACGGTCTACCGCATTTGTCTTGGAATCGGTACTGATGTAATGCAAGTCTGTCCGCATAGGTACGAGCCAAAGCCTCATATAAGTCCTTGAGTTGGGATCGAGCCGTTGAGACCTCTGTAAGAGTCCCCACCGTTGGAGCTCGTTTATGTTGGGTCTCAAGGTCTCGAAGCTTTTGCATTGCGGAGGTTATTGCAGCTGAGCGAACCTTTTTCAAGCGGGTCCCCATCTGAATAAAGATTCCTCGCAGGACAGCTTTAAGTGCCTCCCATTGTATGGGTAGCGAGGTAGTGTCCGATGCATGATCTATTAAAAAATTAGAAATGGTTTCTGAGACCTTTTGGGAACAGTCAGAGTTTGTGAGAATGGAATCATTCAGCCTCCACGTCCACTCCCTCACCGGCGTGGAGGGAATCATTAGTGTCAGATATATAGGCGAGTGGTCAGACCAGACCACTGAGTCTATCTCGCATTCAGGTGACCAATCCAAACAGCTGTGGTCAAGAAGAAAATAGTCTATACGACTATAAGAGTGATGGACCTGTGTGAAGTGGGTATAGTTGCAATTTTTGGGGAACAAGACCCGCCAAATGTCAATTAGACGTAAATCGTATATAGCCCGTTTAAATGCCCTTAATTTAGTAAAGGAGATGGATGAGCGAGAGGTTGATGAGTCTAAGAGTGGATCCAGGGGGGCGTTAAAATCCCCGCCTATGATTATTTTACCCTCTGCAAATTCTGACAAGATCCTCATGTACCGCAGAGCAGACGATATTTGATTAGTATTTGGTAGGTAGAGGTTGGCAATAGTGAATTTCGTGCCCCATAAGGAGAATTTTACGAACACATACCTTCCCTGGGGGTCCGAGACCTGGTCTATCAGGTCAATCGGAAGCGTTTTGTGGAATGCAACAGAAACGCCTTTGGTTTTCTGAGACGGGTTTGTACTGTGAAACCATCTGTTAAAGTACCTGTTGGAGCAGGAAGGGGTGGAGTTTGTGTGGAAATGAGTTTCCTGTAACAGTAACACATTGACCTGTTGTTTATGCATTTGGTAGAGGATTTGCCCTCTCTTAGATGCTATATTGAGGCCATTTACATTGTAGGAGCAAAATTTCAGGTGAGGATGAGATAGCACCGTGTGGGCCATAGTGGAATGAGAAAAAGAGAGTCAGCCTAGAGACAACAGAGGGAGGAAGAGGGATGGGGGGGGGGGGGATTATAAGGTGGCAAAAATATACCAGGACACAACTAGGTAGGGGGGACACCTAAATAAGGAGCCTAACAAATCTATTGGGGTCCACGAAAACGGGACACCACGTGAAAAATCACGTACAAAGGCACTATCCGTGCCTGACCTATTGAGGGTGGGAGGTCGAAGTGGAGAGTCTGAGCCGTGAGCCCAGTAGCATGACAGGCATATGTAGCTTATTTGAGGCACATCAGTGTAACAAAACATTTAAACAGCAGAACACACATCAGATCGTCTGTGAAGGAGGGTGGGGGTCCGCGTGGGCAAATGACTTCGTACAAGCCCACCCTCCCTCCCTCACAGAGGAGACATCAATCTGTAAAATAACATCATGGGAAGGGGGAAGTAAACATTTTCAACATATGCTATCCATAGACCCCAACAGGGGCCCCGGAAACAAATCTGTGTAATAATACTGAAGTCAGTAACAGTGTGTAGTAACATTTTAAGGTGAGACTAAGCGGTGTATGAGAAACCGTATATGGAGAGCTAGAGGTGTCCATGTGGACAATGGCAAGAGACCGTGGACCCATCCAGTCCATCTATCGGCCCCTCTACCTGTATCCAGGTGGAACATCTCCACTAAATACCTAAATATAAGGCCAGTGTGGTAAAATATGTTAGAAGCTCAATAATAGCATAACCAAATCAAACATCAGAAATTTGCAGTCCTTTAGCCTCTCCCGAACCCCAGCTAGGTATAATACACTAGCGAAGGGCAGGGAGAAGGCCTGTCAATGTATTGCTCCCTCTATCCTGAGACATTGGGGTACGGAGCAGGTCATCTTGTCTCCTATCGTAACATATCTTGCTGAAATCAGGTGGAACAAAGGAAAAAAAACCCAAAAATTCTGTAAAGGGGTAGTGGGGATTCCAAACCTCATCCTGATCATGAGACAAGAGATCAAGAGATGAGCAGCGCACTGAGAGGGTGCTAGTCATGTGGGGAACGCTGAAATGGCTTCATGTAACGTCTTAGAGGTACCTTAAGCTTCTGGGGAGGTAGGCCGACGTATTCTGGGGCCTGTAGAATGTGATCTGGACCTCGGTTGCCTGCGTCGTTGTGGGAGAGGGTCCCGTATTTGCACCCTAATGCGGTCATCCGGCGGGTCCAGCCAATTCGGTACCTCAATTGGGTCTTGTTCCAGAAAGCTGAAAAAGGCTGGGAGTTGATCCGGGTCAGATAGGGTAAATTTATGCTCAGCTCTGGTCACCTTGATACTGAAGGGGTGTCCCCACGTATAAGTTGCTCCGGCTTGACGTATCAGATCTAGTAGTGGGCGGACCATTCGGCGCATGTGGAGAGTGTTGCGAGAGAGGTCTGGGTATAAGTGGATAGCAGAACCATCAAAGTCCACGGGACCCAAACGCCATGCCTTGCGCATAAGTTCTTCTTTAAGGGTGTAATAATGAACCCTGCAGAGGACATCGCGTGGGCGGTCACTTTGTTCTCTCCTTGGCCCCCCCACTCTGTGCACCCGGTCTAGTTCAATGGGTGATGAAACCTCTCTGCTCAGGACTATGTTGAGGATGGCGATGACGGAAGGTTTTAAGTCTGTACCCGCTGTGGCCTCCGGTATGCCCTGTAACCATATATTATTCCTGCGGCTCCTATTTTCTCCATCTTCTATGCGCAGTTGATGTTGTCGTATACGGTGCAAGTGCTCCCTGGAGGCATGCTCAAGGGACGTGATGCGGGCTGCATGATCAGATTGAATGTCAGTTAGGGCAGACACTGCGGTCTTATTAGTCGAGACCTGCTGTTGGAGGGCCTGGAGGTCTTTGTGGAGTGAGGTCTCCATTTTGATCGCCCAGGACTCAAACTCCGCTCTGAAGGCCGCCAGAAGGGTCGAGGCCTCGGATCTATTCGATCCTCCTGAAGCTTGAGGGGCCACATCTCTAGGACCCATGTCCGAAAGAGGGGCAGCAGGGGTCTCAGACCTGGACGCCACATCTGATAGGTCCGAGTGCAGGACGGGAGGGTCATCCGAGTCCTCGCTGCTGTCTGTCGCCGGCTGAGTGGGAGGGGGAGGCTTGCCCTTCCCCGGGTTTCGAGCGGACGCCATCTTGTCCTTGGGAGTGCGGGAATCAGATTGAGATGTGCGGAGCAGGTATCGTTGGATTGTGCCCTGTTGCAGGTCCGTGGACTCAGTAGATCGAGCACTGTGTGTGGACATGCTTTTCAAAGATGTGCGACGACTGGAGAATAGCCTGTCAGCTACGGGCAGTTGCGGAGCTCAGCAGCTCATTGCTTAGCCATATATGGTCTGTTCTGCTTCTCTGCAAAGTTGTATGGATGGGGACCACTGGTGGGCGCCGACCCCGCTGGGCTTCTCTTGTGGCTGTGCAGGGAGCGATCCAGGCTCAGAGAGGTAAGAATACCAGGAGCGTATGTAGATACCGCAGCTTGGGTGGAGCAAGATGACCGCCACTCGTGTTCAGGGCCGTGGTGACAGTTCGTGTACTTATGGGGGTAGATGCTTGCTACTGTCCCCGTCTAGGGCCACAGTCTGTCAGCTCAGGGTGCCCCCAGGGGGTGGGTGAGGCTAAGATTAGGCCCAGAGGAGACAGGGGTTGCCGGGGTGTAGCAAGATGGCCGCCACATTCAGTCTCTGGAGCTAGGGCAGTACTGTGAGTACATGCTGGGGTGAATGGTCACTAAATATCCCCATCGGGGTCTCAATTGGCCAGGCCAAGTTATTCCTGGGGGTGGCGGGGGTTCACATTGGGCCCAAGAGAGATGGATAGGCCGCCGGGTGTAGCAAAATGGCCGCCGTCACTTACCAGGTCCCTCTGGCAGGTCTCCTAGAGCGGTACGGAGGGGATCACAGGCCCCCAGTAGCAGGCTGAATGTCCCCAATGAATGTGCAGGAGGCAGGGCATGCGTAGCGGCCGGAGACAGGGCCGGCACGGCCTCTGGGTGAAGCAAGATGGCCGCCGTTCCCCGTGAGTAGGCCGGAGACGCGGCCTTTCCTAGTAGTCGGCCCGGAGCTCCGCGATCGCTGCGGATGCCGCGATCCCGGTCCCAAAAAGCTCCCTCCTTGTCTGTGTGCCTGTCTGAGGCTCAAGCAGGGTCAGCGCTGGTCCGTGGGTGAGTATATCTCCAGGTGTGTTCTTTGCCTGGAGGAGCTCACCCCAGGCACGTCTGTTCAGCTCTCCGTTCGGCCACGCCCCGCAGAACATGTTTTTAGCCAGGATACAGGCTTATGATGAGGGCAGGCTACACAGAATCTTGGCCAACCCACAGGCTTGGGAGCAGGGTAGGTGGCACTTGTTTTTGAACTGGTCACAAATCAGAGTAGTGAATGTGTAATTAGATCACAAGCCACGTTACAGCATCACAAGACAGGAGCCCATGTCAATTAAAGCAGCACAGTGTCACCATTTAGGTATTGGGAAAAGATGAACAACAAGTAAGCAGCAAAAGATTAAAACAAACAAGTGACGGGGCCAATTGCCACCTTTACTAAAATAAGTGGTTTGTATGGTTCAGGAACTGTAATGTGTTACATGCTGCTAATAAAGACCTTGGGCAGTGCAAAACAGCCTAAAGCGTAACTAAAAAGCTAAAACCTTTTTTTTTTTTTCATTTTGGATAAAAGCAGAAAAGGTAGGGTTATAACCCCTGTTAACCCCTGTCATTTTTGAGGGAATCCCAGGGTGTCACCAGGGTCACAGAACTAGTGTCGTCATTGGAAGATTTCCCCCTCTATTGATTTTTTTTTAATGTCAACCCAAAAATTGTGATTCTGTTTTACTTTCACTTTCGATAATAATTGTAAACAGAAGATATAAACGAGGGTGAATATCCTTGATAAAGGTCCAGAACCGGTGCAAGAAGCTTTGTCTTTGGTGAAAGTGTATTTTGCCCCCTTCCCCTGGTTTATTCAGCAGCTCTCTCCCACCACCACACACCATCCTCCCGCCACACCCACCATTGTGACAGGAGGGAATTTTTTCAAAAGGATAATTTTTAAAAAATAAACATTTCCATTACATGCTTTTGTGCACACAAAAAGGATATAATTTTTTCTGTCTGAGTCCCCCTTACATCACAGTGCTGAGCATTTCCCTATAGGTCAGGGTTCCCAGAGTCCCTCCTAACATAAGAGTCCCCAGTGTTCCCCCCCTTACATAAGGGTTCCCCTTTACATCAGAGTCCACAGAGATCTCCCTTAAATCAAATTTTCCCCAGCATTCCCTCCTTATATCAGAGCCTCTATTGTTTGCCCTTACACCAGAGTCCATAGATTTCCTTATACATCAGAGTTCACATAATTCCTCTATTCATTAGCGCCCCCCCTTAATCAGGTTTCACATAGCCTCCTTTACATTAGAGTTACATCAGAGTCTGCAGAGTTCCCCTTTACACTGTAAGGGGGAACTCTGCAGACTCTAATGTAAGGGGAAACTCTGGGGAGTTCTGGGAACCCTGATTTAAGGGGGAATGCTGGGAATGATGTGGACTCTGGTGTAAAAGAGAACTCTGTAAGGGGGTCTTTGATCACCATAGCTCCCCTTTGCATCATATTTCCCAGAGTCCCCCTGGGAACTCAGAGTCTGCAGAGATCCCCTTACATCAAGATTCCCAGAATTCTCCCTTGCACTGCCATTCTACAGTCACCCACAGTGTAGAGCACTACATGTCACAGCATAGCGGGCTGTTATTCCTCACTGAGGCAGCCCACTATGCTGGGACTTGTAATGTCCTTTTTAGTGGACTGAGATATGACAGCCCACAATGCAGAGGCTTGTAGTGCCGTCTGTAAGGCATTGAGATATGGCAGCTCACTATGCTGGAACTTGTAGTGCCCTCTGTGGGGGACTGAGGATTACTCAGTCCCCCACAGTCTAGGGCACTACAAGTCTCAGCATAGCTGGCTGCCACATCTCAGTCCCCTACAGAGGGCACTACAAGTCCCAGCATGGTGGGCTGCCATTCATCAGTCATGGCACTCCAAATCTGCACTCCTCCTCCTGGCGCCCTCAGGTGGCTGCTTACGCTGCCTATGGCTCATGCTGGCTCTGCACATAACGCCAACCTGATCACACCCCCAGACCCTTCCATTCTGATCATACTCCGCATCCTGATCACCTCCTAAATACCCCCCTCCTCCATCACACACACACACACCTTGGATTTAACAATACCCCCCATATCTGTCCAGTCCTGCAGCTCCTTTAGATGGGATCAGTATCGGGCATCCAGGGCAAGGATGATTTGCTGTGTCCCAGCAGTCAGGAGAAGATCTCCACCAGGATCTCAGGTGGCGGCAGCTGCAGCAAAGAGGAGCGGTGAGCCTCCTCCACCCCTCATATCCGGGCACACACTGCCATCTCTGAGCTTGCCTGACAGCAGGACCCCCTCCCTGCATACACCTGGGATCTGCCTACTGCTCCATCTTACTCGACATCCTTTGATTCGTTCTGACAGTGAGGTAAGCTCACCACCTCGCTGAGCCTTACTGCGCTCTCCTGTTCTTGCAGCAGCTTAAATAGCAGGCAAACTAAAACTTCCACGCTGCACCCTCTCTCCTACTGGGAGCAGTGTGTAAACAAAACTGTCACTAAAAAGGACATTACAAGTTCCAGCATAGTGGGCTGCCTCAGTGAGGAATAAACAAAACTGGAGGAGAGATGTGGGGTCTTATAGACCCCATATATCTCCATAAAAAGGACCTGTCACACACCATTCCTATTACAAGGGATGTTCATATTCCTTGTATTAGAAATAAAAGTGATCAAAACATTTTCTAAAGAGAAAGTCTATAAATAAGAAAATTTAAGTAAAATAAACAATAATAAAAAAAATAATAATTTTAAAGCGCACACGTAAGTCCCACCCACATGTGTAAACACTGTTCAAACTAGCACTAGACCTCCTCTGTAACTGTAAACTGGTAACCTGTAAAAAAATTTAAAGCGTCGCCTTTGGAGATTTTTAAGTATCAAAGTTTGGCGCCATTCCACGAGTGTGCGCAATTTTAAAGCGTGACATGTTGGGTGTATTTTTACTCGGTGTAACATCATCTTTCACATTATCTAAAAAAATTGGGCTAACTTTACTGATTTGTTATTTTTTAATTCATGAAACTGTTCCCCCCCCCCAAAAAAATGCGTTTGAAAAATTGTTGCGGAAATACCGTGCAACATAAACAGTTGCAACATCATTTTATTCCCTAGGGTGTCTGCTAAAAAAACATATATAATGTTTGGGGGTTCTGAGTGATTTTCTAGCCAAAAAATGATGATTTTTACATGTAGGAGAGGAGTGCCAAAATAGGTCCGGTGTGGAAGTGGTTAATAACACAAAAAGTGTGTGTGTAAGGAATTAGTCCATCTGTGAATCATCTGCTAGGTCAAATGACAGTGTCCGTCCAAAACAATACATAAGTGAAGATTCAGTGTTAACATTCAAAAATGGTTCACCATTGTGCTGCAAAATAAATAAATAGATAACAGCTTATCAGATCCAAAGATCCTAAAAGTGTGTGTGTGTCCACCAGGGTAATTTAGCTAGTCGTGATCAATCACTGAGATTTACATTGACTCAAGTCCCAGTGAGTGATAAGGATGAGCTCCGGTGTGTTCGCACAGCCCACATGCAGAGCCCGCCAGGAAGTCGGCACTGTACTGCGCTAATCACAGGCAGTGAGAAATTTCCCGATCCCTGCAGCCGCACATCCGGACAATGTCACTGCCTGTGATTAGCGCAGCGCAGTGCCGACATCCTGGCGGGCTCTGCACGTGGGGTGTGTGAACACGCCGGAGCTCAGCCTTAGCGAGTGATCTTCAACAGCTGATTTCCCTTCGTGGATCTGGTAAGCTGCCATCTATTTATTTATTTCTCACCACTATGGTGAAACGTTTTTAGATATGTTTACAGTGAATCTTCTCATATGTATTGTTTTGGACGGACATTGTCATTTGATCTAGCAGATGATTCACAGATGGACAAATTAATTTCCCACACACGTTTTTTTATTAAGGTTGTTTTTAATATAACCACATTTTGAACCCACCAATTAGAGGTTCTTTGCACCAGAATTTTTTCATTTATTTCAGGACTTATGTTTTTTCAGACTTTGTTTCACTGGTTTGTTTAAATTTTTTGTAATTTTGTATTAACTGTTTATATACACATGATACTTTCATGTAAGCTTATGAGCTTATGCACTTATTTTTGACAGCGCACTTTACATTTATTACCATATTTATTGCATCCCACCTATCCAGGGATTTTTCATTGCAGCAGTCTCTTACTATATTGGCCAAGCGCACCCTTTTTTGATTATGTAAATGTAGCACCCTCTACCAATAGGTAGGTGCTAGTAATAGGATTTTTACTAGGAGACTGTCAGCACAGGCAAATTTAACCAGGCCTATGCTGCAAGCTAGGCCTGACTGTTTTAAACTGGGGTTAGGAGTGGTCAGAGTAGCAGTGGGTGTGGCCATCTGTGCTCTAGTTCTGAGGTGCCTCCCCTGCTTCCAGGGAGAATATTCTGGAAGAGGGGCAGGACCTGGAACTGGAGTGGCAGGCAGCTCATGTGGGAGCCCTGACCAATCCCCAACTGGGATTGGGTGGGCCTCCTATATAAGCTGAGGTAACATGCCACTGGGGGGAGTTGTCGGCTGAGTGAAGTGGAGGATGGAATACTGCGCCGATCACAGGAGAAGGCCCAGGGAGAGCTGTGAAGGAACTTTGCCATTACACAGTCATTGGCAATGTCTTTATAGCTCATTGATAAAGAACTCCTGGAGCAGAGGGGCAGGTGAAGCTGTCGGAACGTATGGTCGGGTCAAGTTCTCCATCAAGGACTCAGGGCAGAGAAAGGTCCGTGAGTGTACCACAGTGGAGGGCTGGATGTGCCAGGAAGTCTGTGAGGGAACTTTGCTTTTACATGGTCATCAGCAAAGTCTTCATCATTACACGGTCAATGATGGGGAGTCCTGGATCAGAGGAGAGACTGTGGGCATATGTGTCAAATTGATGTGGCCTGAGGGCATAGGATTTGCAAGCTGGGCTGGCTGGCTGGCTGGGAACAGTAGTCCATTATCCAACATGTGCTTTTAACCACTTACCGACCAGCTCATGTACATATACGTCGGCAGTTCCCCTCCTTCTCCCCCTCCTCCCTCCCCCCCTCTCCCTCCTTTATCACAGCGCAACTACCACCCCCTTATCTATACTATTGAAGATGGATATCTCGGTAACGGCAGCAGATGCTGCCACAACCAAGGTATCCATCTTTAGAGCCGGCAGTTCTGTTCACGATAATGGTGGTCTCTGCAGTGGATTCGCCGCGGGATCACCGTGATCTCCCATGCCCTCCACCGCTTACCGGAGCTGTCAGCATCGGCGGAGGTGATCGGGACCTGTCTGTGTCTGTGCATGGAGACGAGTGAGGGGAAGTTGGCCCCCACCTGTATCCATACTATAGCAGGGCGGAAGCGACGTCAAAACATCATACGTCTTAAAGGCACATTTTTCTGTTGTCATTTTTTCAAATGACATTTTTTTTTTTTTAATTGCATTTAAGTCCAAATATGAGATCTGAGGTCTTTTTGACCCCCAGATCTCATATTTAAGAGAACCTGTCATGCTTTTTTTATATTACAAGGGATGTTTACCCGGCATCTGCGTGGACAGCTGCGCTGGCTCCAGTGGCTCAATCTGGGGCGGCGGCCAGCCTGTGCTCGCCAGTGGGGCAAAAAGGCGGGGTCCTGGTGTTGTCGTCTCCTCTGTCAGGGGCTGGGCAACAAGTAGTGGCTACGGCTTTCGAGGAGGCTCTGTGGCAGACCTCGGTCAAGACGGCTGAAGAGAGTATGAAGTCGACAGGGGACACGGAGGGTGTGCGTTTGGCGGATGCGGCAAAATGTGAAGTCTACGTGTGCATCGAGGGACTGCTGGAGGTGCGAGAAAGGATTTGGAAGGGTGACTATGTGGAGATATTCTCCCTTTTGCCCTTGGAAAAGTTTAACCTGGATTAGGTTAAACCGGACGAGAGTAAGAAGGAAGAAGAGGAGAAGCGGCGTTATCGGCTTATTCCTAGGACGTTTGGTAATTGGCTCCAAGCGTTCAATATACTTGCTAGTGTGATTGGCGAAAAATCTCCCGAGCAGTGCTCAGCGCTTTTTTGCTATGCGGACGCAATTGGTGAGGCACAGGGGGTGTATGGGGGTGTGTCCTGGTTGCATTACGATGAACAATTCAGGCCACGGAAGGCGCTCAGGCCATCGATTAGGTGGGACCACAAGGATATCAGTTTGTGGAAGAAGATGATGACCCAGGCGCGGGCCGCTAACACCCACTTTCAAGGGGGGGCTGGTGGTGGTGGAGGAACCTCGTCACCATCGGCCAGGAAGCGTAAGGGTTTCTGTTGGCAGTTCAATGAGGGGAACTGCAGATTCAGGGGACCCTGTCGTTTCCAATGCTCCGGCTGCGGGGGTTCTCATCCACTCACGAAATGCTTCAAGCAAAACAAAGGTAAGTCCGGTGAGGCTGGCAAGAGGGAGGACTCCGATGAAGGTGGAAAGGTTGTCTCCCTTCCTAAGCGGGCAGCGGCACGTCTTATTCTACAGGGTTTTTCTGCGGGTTTCATGATCCCTTGCACCTTAGTCAGTGTTCCTCCTGTCCCCAATAATTTAATGTCTGCAAGGCACCACCACTCGGTGGTGTCAGCAAAACTGGCTAAGGAAGTGGCCTTAGGGAGGATGGCGGGCCCTTTCATTACACCCCCATTGGACGAGCTGGTTGTCTCTCCGTTGGGGGTGGTTCCCAAGAAGGAACCCAATTCCTTGACCGAGAGTTTTGTGCTGTCTCCTACGCATCTTTTGACAAGGCCGTTGCATGGGATCATAAGTTTGGCAAAGAGGCTCTCTTGGCGAAGACTGATATTGAGTCGGCTTTCTACCTTCTTCCGGTGCATCCTAGCAGCTTCCAATTGTTGGGCTGCATGTGGGAGGGTTGTTATTTTGTGGATCTCTGCTTACCCATGGGTTGTGCCATTTCCTGTTCCTTGTTCGAAGTGTTCAGCTCGTTTTTGGAATGGGTGGTGAAGGATGTGTTGGGATTGCATTCTGTAGTTCACTACCTGGACGATTTTTTGGTTATTGGCCCTTCGGCAGGCAGGGTGTGCCATACTCTGTTGGCCACTTTGCAGTATGTCTTTGAGTTGTTTGGTGTCCCGCTGGCGCAGGAGAAGACTGACGGGCCAGTCACAACGCTAAAATTCCTGGGGATCATGATTGAAACAGTGCTGATGGAATGCCGGCTCCCCCTTGACTTGGTGGAGGACCTGCGGGCGGTGGTGTCCGTTGCCCTCGGCAGCAAAAAGATTTGTTGCATTCCCTGCAGTCATTGCTGGACAAGCTGAATTTTGCGTGCCGCATTATGCCCATGGGCAGGATTTTCTGCAGGCAGTTGGCTGCAGCCACATCGGGGGTCAGGGCATCGCACCATTATGTGCGTTTGTCTAAAGCACACAAAGTCGACTTGCGAGTATGGCAGCTTTTCCTGGAACATTTTAATGGAAGGTCCTTGTGGATGGACGAGATGGTTTCTGCGTGTGACTTGGAGCTATCTACAGATGCGGCCAGGGCGGTAGGTTATGGGGCAATCTTTTGGGGTAAGTGGAGTGCGGGCAGATGGCCGGACTTGTGGCGCAAGGTGGACTTGCTGGGCAATCTGGTGCTATTGGAGCTATTTCCCATAGTACTGGCTGTGAAAATTTGGCAACAGGAGTTCAGGAATAAACGGGTTCGCTTTCATTGGGACAGTTTGGGGGTTGTGCAGGCCATTAACAAAGTTTCCCCCGGTGGTGCAGTTCCTTAGGCATTTGGTGCTTCTGTGTTTATGTCTGAATTGTTACGTTTGTGCGGTACATGTGCCGGGTGTGACCAATGATGTGGCTGATGCGTTGTCTCGCCTACAGTGGGACAGCGGAGCAGCACGGCATACCTTGCCCTGACCACTTTTGGGACATCGTCTTCGAACGGTAATGGGTCTGATTCGGGATTCAGTGTGCACGACTACTTGGAGCACGTACAAGAAGGTATGGGGGAGTGAATTGCACTGGAGAAGGAGGTAGGAGGTTGTCCCAGTGATGGTGACCGTTTGTGCCTGGTGCTGGAGTTCATTGGCAGGAACGTGGAAGACAGGGTATCTACCTCCAAGTTGGGTCAAAAAATAACCGGCTTGGCCTTTTGGTTTCAGATGTCGGGGGTCAGGGATGTCACTAAGCATGCGTTGGTGAAGAGGGTTTTAAGAGGCTACAGACGGGGCAAGACCACACAGGATGCTCGCCACCCGGTCTCCTTCAGCATGCTAGGTGCTCTAATGGGTACCCTGGGTAAGGTTTGTTCATCGGCTTACAAGGCTGCACTTTTTAGGACGGCATTTATATTAGTGTTTTTTGGGGCTTTTAGAATTGGTGAGTTAGTGTGCAGGTCAAAACGTGGAGGTGGTGGGTTGGACCTGGCAGATGTGGTTCAAAGGGGTGAGGTGGTGTTAATTTTCATCAACAGGTCCAAAACTGATCAATGTGGTAAGGGTGTGTGGGTTACTTTGGGAGTCGCATGGGGCTCGCCCGTGTGCCCTGTGTGGGCGTTTCAGGAGTGGTTCGATATCAGGGGCGTGGAACCCGGGCCTTTCCTAAAACATCGGGATGGGTCCGCCTTGTCTAGGTTCCAGTTTGGGTCAGTTTTTAAGAAGAGTCTCCTGGCTGCGGGTTTCCCTACGCAGGACTACTCCTCCCATTCGTTTTGAATCAGGTGAAGCGGCCCGCTGGGGCCTAGAGGACAAACTGGTACGTCAACTCGGACGCTGGGAGTCGCAACATTTCAGGTTATATGTGTGGCCCCACCTGTTGTAAGTGATAGTGGGGCGCTGGCAAGATGGCACATGGCATGAGGCAGGGCCGGGTTGTGGTGTTCGTACATTTTTATGTTCCTTGTTTTTTGTGTTCGGTGTTTTTTTTTTTTTGGTGTCAGTGTCGTTGGGTCTATGTTGTGATTTTTTTTGGTAATGGGGATTCATGTTGTTGTTTATGTTTCTGTATTGTTTTGCAGGTCCTGAATGTTTGGTGTGGATCCTGGGCCATTCTTATGTGTTCTGGGGGGCTAAAAGGGCTGAGGTTAGGCCCGAGGGTCGTCAGTTGGGCTTCCCAAGGGACCAGGTCAGGATCAGGTGGATTGGGGTCCCGGGTATGTTGTAGTCCAGGGTTCTTCCAGAAGTGCACCACTATGCCAGGCTGGACAGGCCCCCCGACATGCTTCTGCTACATGTGGGGGGAAATGATTTGGGGCTCCGGGCCTCCAGGGAGTTATGCAGGGACATAAAATTTGATTTACTACGATTGCGTACCCTGTACCCGGACACCATTGTGGTATGGTCGGACATGGTGGCTAGGACCTCCTGGCGTTTAGCAGTTTCAGTGGAGTGAGTTAAAGCCAGGATTAAGGTTAACAAAGCGGTAGCAAAATTCTTTGTCCGCAACAGAGGTTTGGTGATCCGTCACCGGGAGTTGAAGAAGGAACCATGGCTGTTCTTGAGAGGGGACGGGGTTCATTTGAGTGCGGTGGGGATTGACCTTTGGTTCTTGAGCTTACAGGACGGTATTCAGCGAGCCCTGTAGGTGTGGCGGGCCGCCCAGGCATAAGATTTCATGCCGGGCGTCTTGGCAGAGGTCATAGGGTTTTTGAAGGCGGAGATGGTTAAGTTCTTTGGAGAACGATGGCTTGGGCCCATCTCTGGTATGGGTGTACCTGCCCTAATAAGGGAGGAAGTAATAGTTGGCTGTATCGGCTGGTGAATTTGCCAAAAATTGTCCCAGATCTGGCGTAAGTCATGGCTGGGGGCCATGGAAAGGCAAGGTGGTGCCAGATACAGAGATTTGATCAATCAAGGTGCCTTCAAAAATCCTATGCAGTTTTCATTTCAGTCAGATTATGATATTTTTGCTGTGTATTACCATTTCTTATTATGTTTAAAGTGTTTTGTTATGGTTGGTTTTTGTGTAATAAAATAGGCTGCTATGGCCATTTGAAACTCAAAATAAGTTTGTCTGGCTTAATTATTGGGATAAGGTAAGGTGGTAATTGGGTATGGCATACAGCCGATACTTGGGCAATACCCCAGGCAAGGATTTATTTAGAGTGGATCCTCCTAGCTTAAGGAAGAAGATGTGACATTACTTTACTTCAATATAAGATTTGTGCAGGAGGAGAGGAGTTCTGGGAACATCACCCTTACACTGTCAAAAGTAATGTCCTCATCCCTTACACAGTAATAGATGGGGAATGCCTGGAAGAAATAGTTTGCAGGAGTTACGCAGAGGAGGAGCAACAGTCTGCATGGTGATGCAGGAGGAAGATCATAGCAACTAATACATGCACATCACCTCTTCTGGCTCTAAATATGTGCTAGCGAGTGAAATCTTTAAAATATGATGGCAAGTCAAATATCCTATGGGCATCCCATATACCCTTTTCCCCAACCAAGTTGTATCCCCAATAAACAAAAACAAAACCAGCAAAAGACTGTTCATTGTCTCTGCAAGTGATGTATGGGAGTCTGGCAGTGGGGTGATTTGGTGGATGTCTGTTACTAGTGGCAACTACACCACTACATATTTATTACTGATTTGTATACATGTCTAGCTGCTAAACCATAAAAGGGAGAAAGTCCAACTACCGATAAAAAACATTTTTTATGAACCAGTCTTTAAAACACATTAAAGACTAGGGATGAGCTTCGAGTTCGAGTCGAACTAATGTTCGACTCAAACATTGGCTGTTCGCAAGTTCGCCGAACAGCGAACAATTTGGGGTGTTCACGGAAAATTTGAATGCCGCGGAACACCCTTTAAAAGTCTATGGGAGAAATCAAAAGTGCTAATTTTAAAGGCTTATATGCATGGTATTGTCATAAAAAGTGTTTGGGGACCTGGGTCCTGCCCCAGGGACATGGATCAATGCAAAAAAAAGTTTTAAAAACGGCCGTTTTTTCAGGAGCAGTGATTCTAATAATATATATACAAAAAAGTGCAGCGCTGGATAACTACTACACAGTAGACAATAAAACTGTACTAGAAAGCAAATGAAACCATGATAAACTGACAAACCGTGCAGATGATTTAACTACTAATTGACCTAATAAGGATTAGTGGATATTATCCATAAGTGAATAATGGCAAACACCAATTCAAATTTTATAAAAAAGAAAAGAACGTGCTTAATTATATTATAGTGTCCACAGATGCATGAGTGAAAATTCTGCTGGGTAAATCCGTGACTCCCACCGCTGATAAAAACCGTCATCACAGAAAGATTAAAGGCTTACCAGATAGCCCTTGAAAGACAGCATGAAATATCCTCCACTTTAGATGTAGTCCTCCCTGTGGATGGCTCCTAATTGAGAGCGCTGGAAAGGTGGTTTGCAGACTGATTCTCAGTAGTAGAGGGAGGGGGGAGGGGAAATCCCCTCTCAACGATGATAAGTATCCAAAAAAAGGAAGAGAAAACACTCCAATAGTGTAAAAAAGTTTTAGCTTCTTTTTATTTAAATTGCCATACAGGCATCCATGAATAAAAGTTCCTTGCAAGGAGTTTAAAAACAGCTCCGATGTATACAGAAAGTCCGCGCATGCGCAGTCCGTGCGTGCGTGTCTACCCTACGGCCATTTCGTCAGAAATGACATCATCAGGGGCATGCCCACATGTCCGCGCATGCGCATTAAGTACCCGAACGGCGGAACGAAAAGGTTCAGCCATTGGTCACCGGAGCTCACAGAAACAGCTGAAATACCAGCAGAAGGAAACACTAATTGGTTTAAATAATAATTAGCCTGGTTTTAACACCTAGGGCCGCCTAAACTTTTCTAGTGCCATCTTGTGGACAACTAGCATATTACCACAAGAGAACAATTATTTATCAATTTGAACACAGAAGAACTTTAAAGATTTAAAAATGTATAAAAAAGTGCAAATGGCTGAAGGACAGTTCGCAACACCCTTCAAAGTAAAAACATTTATAATGCAATAATCCTCCAATCGGGAGGATTGCTTCCCGCAAGATTTTAAAATCATATAGTGTAGCACAAAAATATTTTTAAATGACAAATCAAACAGAAGAAATCCAGATAAATTAGAAAAAGGGATAATTAGCTTTTATAGTAAAAATAAAATAAAAATAAAAATACAATGATCTCCCTTTTGAACCTCACAACACATTTTATTTGGAGGATTTTTTCCAAGATTTCCTAAAGTTATACAAGGCCCAAAAAAAACTTCCTAATGAAAAACAGGACCAAGATAGGCACCCTTATTTACCACGAATGTGTGAGGGGACATCAAAATAAAGGAAGTGTTCATCAACCATTGTTAATGAAGCAATTGATGTCCCACTCCACATTCAAACCTCCAGGGACATGACAGTCTAGCTTGTATATCCAGTTGGTCTCACTTCTAGATATGCTACGTTTGCCATTGCTACCTCGCCAGTGTGGCATATATTTCTCTAGGGCGACAAACGTAGTACCAGTGGGATCCCTATTGTGTTTAAGATCATAATGCTTTGACACATTATGTTTGTCAAAACCCTTCCGGATATTAGTAAGATGCTCCCCCAGTCTAACCTGCAACTTTCTAGTAGTGCGCCCAACGTATTCCAAACCACAGGGACACCTTAACAGATACACTACGCACTTCGTAGTGCATGTGATAAAGGATTTAATTGAGTATGTGGCACCAGTTCGTGTTGATGTGAACTCAGTTAATCTCCTCCCCCTGAAGGCATTGATGCCACAAACTTCACACTTCCTACATGGGTAAAATCCCTTTAGATCCCCAAAGAAAGAAGGTCTTGTTGGTGGGTCTGGAACGTAAGGTGCTATAAAGTGCCTTAGTGTGTGATGTTGTGATCACTGTGACCAATCAGAGCTAGCAACACAATTGTACACAATTAATGGTATGAATCCAACCCATTCATTGTTTACAATTTTCATGTGATCTGCTGAGATTGTTCACAGCCATAACATGGTAGCGGTCTAAGTGATCAGTCATCGGCTGTGTCCAGTGTGGCCCATTCTGGGAGGACATCATAAGACATCCACCTGAAACGACAAAGGTCCCGCCTGGCCGTTATTTGACAATAAGCTGGGTGGGCAGTGGCTAAAATGTAACAATTTTCACCTTTATAAATATCTGAAATTAATCTTTAATTTTAAACCTCAATATCATCAAAAAATGAAAATTCTTTTTGTTATGGAAGTCTTTCCTTGTTAGCTGGTGGATGGAAGGGGAAATACTTAGGTTTACCTGTATAAGAGAAATCATCTGAATTGTAGGTAGGAGGCGGAGCGGTGACATTAATCTTCTTAAAAATTGTGACTCCATTTGTATGGCATGCAGGCATGTAGAAGAGCAGGAGTGAGAGAAAAACAATGTACAATAGTGTGTATTAGACATGTGCACTGTTCGTTTTTGTTTCATTCTTTTCTTGCTTTTTTCCGGAATTCGGAAATTCGAAAATTCGGGATTCGGAAATTCGGAAATCTGAAAATTCGAAACTTTCAAATTTCCAAATTTCCGAGCTTTCGAATTTCCGAATTTTCAAATTTAAAATTTCTGAATTTTCAAATTTTCGAATTTTCGGAATTCGAAAATTCAGAAATTAGAAAATCCGAAAAAAAAAGAAAGAAAATCAGTAAAAGTCTAAATAATAACTAATAATAACTAACTATTAAATTATAGATATTGGAATTTCCTTTCAAATTTGGCTGTTTGTGAATGTAACAAATACAAATTTATCTGAAGTTCGCCTGTTCGCTGAATAGCGAACAATTTGGGGTGTTTGCGGCAAATTTGAAAGCCGCGGAACACACTTTAAAATCTATGATAGAAATCAAAAGTGCTAATTTTAATGGTTAATATGCAAGTTATTGTCATAAAAAGTGTTTGGGGACCCGGGTCCTGCCCCAGGGGACATGTATGAATGCAAAAGAAGTTTTAAAAACGTCCGTTTTTTTGGGAGCAGTGATTTTAATAATGCTTAAAGTGAAACAATAAAAGTGAAATATTCCTTTAAATTTCATACCTTGGGGGTGTCTAAAGTATGCCTGTAAAGTGGCGCATTTTTCCCGTGTTTAGAACAGTCCCTGCACAAAATGACATATTTAAAGGAAAAAAAGTAATTTAAAAGTAATAGTGAATTGTTGGGTCTCGGCAATACAGATAAAAGTCATTGAAAAAAACGGCATGGGATCCCCCCAGTCCATTACCAGGCCCTTTGGGTCTGGTATGAATATTAAGGGAAACCCCGAAACAAAATTTTTTTAAAAATTGCGTGGGGGTCCCCCCAAATTCCATACCAGGCCCTTCAGGTCTGGTATGGATATTAAGGGGAACCCTGTGCCAATTTTTTTTTTTAAATGGTGTAGGGGGCCCCCTCAAAATCCATACCAGACCTGAAGGGTCTGGTATGGATTTTAAGTGGAATCCCGCACAAAAATTTTTAAAAAATGGCATGGAGTCCCCCAAAATCCATACCAGACCTTTATCCGAGCACACAACCTGGCAAGCCGCAGGAAAAAAGGGTGGGACGAGAGAGCGCCCTCCCTCCTGAACCGTACCAGGCCACATGCCCTCAACATGGGGAGGTTGCTTTGGGGTAGCCCCCCAAAGCACCTTGTCCCCATGTTGATAGGGACAAGGGCCTCATCCCCACAACCATTGCCCAGTGGTTGTGGGGGTCTGCGGGTTGGGGGCTTTTCAGAATCTGGAAGCCACCTTTAGCAAGGGGACCCCCAGATCCCGGCCTCCCCTCCTGTGTGAAATGGTAATGGGGTACAAATGTACCCCTACTATTTCACAAAAAAAGTGTCAAAATGGTACAAAAGACAAGACACAGCTTGGGACAAGTCCTTTATTAAAAAAAAAAAAAAAAAATGTCCCACGAAGTCCATTCATCTTCTTCTCTCAAAAAAGAAAAAAAAAAGAAAATGGAAAAAAACAAAGCCGTGACCGGCCCGCCTCTATGGGAGGCACCCGCCGTATGACGCGTCTTCGCTTTGACAGTTCTTAAATAACTGAGGGCAGGGCTACACGGTGACATTCCTGGGTGACCCCGCCCCCCTCTGATGCACGGGGACTTTCCCGTGGCTTTCCCGGGCATGAGAGGGGGCGGGGCCACCCGGTTATGTAAAGGGGAGGCCCGTCCCCCTCTGAAGCCCCGGGAAAGCCTTGGGGAAGTCCCAGTTCTTCAGAGGGGGACGGGGTCACCCGTGAACGTCACTGTGTGGCCCCGCCCTCAGTTTATAAGAACTGTCAAAGTAAAGACGCGTCATACGGCAGGTGCCTCCCATGGAGGCGGATAGGTCACGGCTTTTTTTTTCTTTTTCGGTCCATCGGTGGAGCAAGAGAAGAAGATGAATGGACTTCGTGGGACATTTTTATTTTTTTATTTTTTAATAAAGGACTTGTCCCAAGCTGTGTTGTCAGAAAAAGGTACTCACCGACTAAGCGCACTCCACCCCCTGGAGATGGTACAGAGGGCGAATTGCACAAAGAGGCACAAGCTACCAGCAGGATAGGCAGATCTTGCTTGAAGGTCAGTGAGGAGCTGGATAGCCGTGCAAGGGCTGGTAGGTGTTGGGCCCAGCGGATAGGTAAGAGAACAAAGTCCAGGATAGGCTGGTGAAAAAGCAACAGAGACAAGTTTGTAGACAAGCTGGGAGCCAGAATGCAAGGCTAGAGGAAATGCAAGAGCAGGCATAGGGTCAAGGCACTGGAGACAGGAGACAATCGGGGTCACAGGCTGAGGGTCAAGGCACAGGAGACTGAAGACAAATCTGGGTGCAGGCTGAGGGTCAAACACCAGAGGTAAACAGAGTCCATTAAACAAGCCAGAGGTCAGGTCCAGGAGAGAATCAGTGAAGGTCAAGGCAATCCGGGTCACAGCAGGAAACAGGAACAAGATCACAGGGAAGAGACAAACCAGCAATTTGCTTGAACAGCCAGGCAGCTTTTATAGGCCAGCAGAGGATTCACGTTATGCGTGAGCTAGTGATGTTGGTTGTATCCAGAGCAGAGGGAGTGCCTATCATGGGTAGAAAGTGTGCCATCTTTGAGAGACGGTCGACAATGACCAGAATGGTGGTAAATCCTTCTGAGAGTGGCAAATCGACAATAAAGTCCATAGAAACTTCTGCCCATGGCCGTTCTGGAATAGGTAAGGGCCTCAACAGCCCCCAAGACTTGACATTAAATCCATTACTGTGCTGGCAAGAGATGCATGAAGAGACATAATACAGTCCCGTCTCCAACCAGGCCACCAAAAAGAATGGGAGATTAATTCTGAGGTTTTTTGAGTTCCGAAATGACCAGCCAGTTTATGATCATGAAAAGTTTTTATAATTAAAGGTCTTCCTTCCAGTGGGACAAAAATCTTATTCCGGGCCCAAAGCAAGTCGTTGCGTCTCTCCAAGGAGGGCACCTCTGGATCAGTACAGTGGCTGGATGCTTTTTTTGATATTGGCTATCAGATCGGACTGAGTAAGAAGAAAAAAAATTTTGCAGTGATAAAATGGTACTGGGTTCCGTTAACTGGGGAGATTCTGGGAACATCCGGGAGAGTGCGTCCGCTTTCCCATTTTTGGAACCAGGTCTGTATGAGATGTGGAAGTTTATTGCGGAAAAAAAAGTGCCCACCGTGCCTGTTGGGGTCTTGAACGTTTGTCTGTCCTGAGGTACTCCAGGTTCTTGTGGTCAGTGAAAATTGTAATAGGATGGGACGCACCCTCCTGCTGATATCTCCATCCCTCCAGGGCGAACTTGATGGCTAACAACTCCCGGTCACCAACATCATAATTCCTCTCTGCAGGACTTAGTTTCCAGGATTCAAAGGCTACGGGATGAAGGAGTGCCTTGGGACTCCGTCTTTGAGAGAGAATGGCTCCAGTGGCAGTTTTGGAGTCATCTACCTCCAATACAAATGGCAGAACTGGGTCTGGATGCTGTAAAATTGGTGCAGAAGTAAATAGAGTCTTTAATTTGACAAAGGCTTCTTGAGCCTCCTGGGACCACTGGAAACGACTGTGTTGATGGGTTAACTGAGTGATGGGTGAGACAATGGATGAGAAACCTATAATAAATCTCCCTTCTTATCTACGGGGGGCTGGCCATTCCTGGATTGCCTTGGTTTTTTGTGGGTCCATAGCGATTTCTTCAGTGGAGATGAAAAACCCCAGAAATTGGACAACAGTCTTTTCAAAATCACACTTCTCAGCCTTGAGGTACAGTCTATGTCTCCTGAGGATTGCGAAAACTTTTTTCACATGGATTTGGTGCAATTCAATGGTAGCAGAAAAGATAAGGATGTCGTCCAGGTAGGCAACTACAAAGTTGTCAAGATAATCTCGAAAAATATCATTCACTAGATGTTGAAAAGTGGCCGGGGCATTGCACAGCCCAAAAGGCATCACCAGGTATTCATAGTGTCCAAATCTGGACCTGAAGGCAGTTTTCAATTCGTCACCAGCACAAATTCGAATAAGGTTATAGGCGCCCCGTAGGTCTAGTTTGGAAAAAATTTGGGCAGTCTGGAAACGCTGGAATAACTCTGGGATGAGTGGGAGTGGGTATCGATTTTTAATAGTTATCTTGTTGAGTTCTCTGTAGTCGATTCAAGGTCTTAGAGAGTCATCCTTTTTTACCAACAAAGAAAATACCGGCTCCAGCCGGAGAAGAGGAAGGGCGAATGAAGAACTTTTTCCAAGTTCTCATCAATGTAAGCTTTAAGGACCTCCAACTCCGTCTCAGACAGGGGGAATATGCGTCCGAAAGGGATCTCAGAGCCAGGTAACAGTTCAATAGGGCAGTCATAGGACCAGTGAGGTGGCAGACAGTCAGCTTTTTTCTTATCAAAGACGTCTTTGAAATCGAGGTACACTGGAGGAATGTGCTGGAGATTATCAGGTACCGAAACTACTGTCAGACAGGAAGCTGGAGCTGGAACAAGACAGTGCTGGGAGCAATATGTAGAGGAGAAGGAGATCTCTTTCTTGTTCCAATTAATTAGAGGATCATGAGCCTGCAGCCAAGTGAGCCCCAAGATAATAGGGAACATAGGGAACTGATGAGGTCAAAGCGTAAGAACTCTCGGTGAGTCTGTGGTAGTAAGGATGGGTTGGGTTTCTTGTGAGACTGGTCAGGAACAAGGAAGGGACCCATCAGCCAAATGGACCAGAAGATTTTGTTTCTTATTCTGGAACGGGATGTGCAACTTTTGGGCTAAAGAAATGTCCAGAAAACAACTGCACGCCCCTGAATCAATGATGGCAGGTAGTTGAAACTCCTCTTCCGACAACCGTAGGGAGACAAAAAGAGTGACGTAAGACTGAGCAAAACCTGTGGCTTGGTAGGTCATAGTAAACCGTGAAGGCAACTTACTAGGTCTTACAGGGCAGTTGCGAAGGTAATGTCCTGTCCCTTCGCAGTACAGGCATAGATTGGATTGACATCTCCGTTGCCTCTCATCAGGGGTAAGAGGCGATCGGACCAGTCCTAGCTGCATGGGTTCTCCTTCCAGAGCAGAGGTGACTGAGGGAAATGGTGGATAGGCAGAAGAAGACTTAGGGAGCATCCAGCTGGGTCGGGGAGCCTGGAAGCGCTCGGAGCGCTGCTCCCGCATGCGCCTGTCTAGTTTAGTAGCTAATTGGATTAAGTCCTCCAAAGTAGCAGGGGTCTCGACCCGAGCCAGCTCATCTTAAAGAGCCTCCGAGAGACCCTGGCGGTACTGATATCTGAGAGCGGCCTCGTTCCACCCGGTGTCAGCTGACCATTTGCGAAATTCAGTACACGACAGTATAGTCCTCTACCGGTCTCTTTCCTTGAAACAAAGCGTGTAAGGTGGCTTCGGCTGTGGCGGTGCATTGTGGGTCATCATATAGTTGGCTCATAGATTCAAAAAAGGTATCCATGGAATTTAATAGAGGGCTTCTCTGTTCCATGAGGCTATGGGCCCAGGCCTGTGGCTCTTTAGACAGTAGGGAAATGATGAAACCAATTTTCACGACTTCAGAAGAAAAGGTCCAGTTTTTTTTTAAATTCCAAATTTTGAAATTTCCGAATTTTGGAAATTCGAAATTCGGAAATTCGAAAATCGGAAATTCAGAATTTCGGGAATTGAGAAATTCAGAAATTCAGAAATTAATACATTTGTCAAAATTCATTAAAAAACTAATTTGGAACTAAACGAATTGCACATGTCTAGTGTGTATTGCTTTGCAAACATTTTGTCAGGTAAGATAATATTTGTGTTGTATATTTAGCTAATTTAAGGGCATGGTCTATATTTGTAGCAGTAGTAAATTTACCTTCTGTCATATGTACAGTATATTTTAATAACCATTTATTTAACTTTGTCTTTGCGAGCAAAAAAGAAAAACATTAAATACTAAATTTTTTTTACCGTAGCAATAATTTATAAATATATAACTAAATTACTCTTCATATATATGTACAGATGCTCAGACAAGCACCACAACCCCTGCTGGAAGCAACACAACCCCTTCTGGAAGCACTACAACCTCTGCCGCAAGCACCACAACCTCTGCTGGAAGCACTACAACCCCTGCTGGAAGCACCATAACCCCCACTGGAAGCACCACAACCCCCGCTGGAAGTACCACAACCTCTGCTGGAAGCACCACAACCCCTACTGGAAGCACCACAACCCCTGCTGGAAGCACCACAACCCCTGCTGGAAGCACCACAACCTCTGCTGGAAGCACTACAACCCCTGATGGAAGCACCACTACCTCTGCTGGAAGCACTACAACTTCTGCTGGAAGCACCACAACCCCTGCTGAAAGCACTACAACCCCTGCTGGAAGCACCACAGCCCCTGCTGGAAGCACCACAACCTCTGCTGGAAGCACCACAACCCCCGCTGGAAGCACCATAACACCTGCTGGAAGCACCACAACCTCTGCTGGAAGCACCACAACCCCTGCTGGAAGCAACACAACCCCTTCTGGAAGCACTACAACCTCTGCTGCAAGCACCACACCCCCTGCTGGAAGCACCACAACCCCTGCTGGAAGCACCACAACCCCTGCTGGAAGCACCACAACCTCTGCTGGAAGCACCACAACCCCTGCTGGAAGCACCACAACCCCTGCTGGAAGCACCCCTGCTGGAAGCACTACAACCTCTGCTGGAAGCACCACAACCCCTGCTGGAAGCACTACAACCCCTGCTGGAAGCACCACAACCACTGCTGGAAGCACTACAACCTCTGCTGGAAGCACCACAACCCCTGCCGCAAGCACTACAACCTCTGCTGGAAGCACCACAACCCCTGCTGGAAGCACTACAACCTCTGTTGTAAGCACCACAACCTCTGCTGGAAGCACACCAACCCCCACTGGAAGCACCATAACCTCCATTGGAAGCACCACAACCTCTGCTGGAAGCACCACAACCCCTGCTAGAAGCACTACAACCCCTGCTGGAAGCACCACAACCCCTTCTGGAAGCACTACAACCTCTGCTGTAAGCTCCTCAACCCCTGCTGGAAGCACACCAACCCCCACTGGAAGCACCATAACCCCCATTGGAAGCACCACAACCTCTGCTGGAAGCACCACAACCCCTGCTGGAAGCACTACAACCCCTGCTGGAAGCACCACAACCCCTTCTGGAAGCACTACAACCTCTGCTGTAAGCACCGCAACCCCCGCTGGAAGCACCATAATCCCTGCTGGAAGCACCACTACCTCTGCTGGAAGCACTACAACCTCTGCTGGAAGCACCACAACCCCTGCTGGAAGCACCACAACCTCTGCTGGAAGCACCACAACCCCCGCTGGAAGTACCATAACCCCTGCTGGAAGCACCACAACCTCTGCTGGAAGCACCACAACCCCTGCTGGAAGCACCACTACCTCTGCTGGAAGCACTACAACCTCTGCTGGAAGCACCACAACCCCTGCTGGAAGCACCACAACCTCTGCTGGAAGCACCACAACCTCTTCTGGAAGCACCACAGTCACTACAACTCCTAGTGGGACCACCACAACCTCTGCTTCAAGCACCACAACCCCTAGTGGGAGCACCACAACCTCTAATGGAGTGAGCACAACCCCTGGTGGAAACACCACAGTTTCAGGTGGAGCTGCCCTACCACTTAGCACTGGTAAGTATATCTTGCTCTGTGCATTAACAAAAGTGAAATTTGCCAGTAAAAGCTGTTAATTTGTAATTTTAAAAAAATATAAAATAATAATAAGTAATGATGCAAATGGTTCACTCAATATTTTTCCTTCTTCTTTCCTTCTTCTCTTTCTTTTTTCTTCTTCTTTATTCTTTCTCCTCCTTTTCACTCAAAGTAAATTACTATCATTATTAACAATAATAGGAATAATAATAATATGCAAGGATGCATCATTTTCAGTTTTTCTTCACAAAATTATTTACTTATTATATGGAAATATATGTTATCTTATATTTTACTGTCATGAAGAAAAGTCTCACATTTCACATTTAAAATATACAGCAATCCTTTATTTCAAATGTCACAAAATATTTATAAAATAAATCAAATGACACTTTGCTACCATGTAAAGTAGTGAGTGTACAGCTTGTATAACAATGTAAATTTGCTGCCCCCTCAAAATAACTCAACACATAGCCATTAATGTCTAAACCGCTGGCAACAAAAGTAAGTAAACCCCTAAGTGAAAATGTCCAAATTGGACCCAAAGTGTCAATATTTTATGTGGCCACCATTATTTTCCAGCACTGCCTTAACCCGCTTGGGCATTGAGATCACCAGAGCATCACAGGTTGCGACTGGACTCCTCTTCCACTCCTCCATGATGACATCATGGAGCTGGTGGATGTTAGAGACTTTGCTCTCCTCAATCTTCCATTTTAAGGATGCCCCACAGAAGCTCAATAGGGTTTAGGTCTGGAGACATGCTTGGCCAGTCAATCAACTTTACCCTCAGCTTCTTTATCAAGGCAGTGGTCGTCTTGGAGGTGTGTTTGGGGTCGTTATCATGTTGGAATACTGCTCTGCAGCCCAGCCTCCGAAGGGAGGGGATCATGCTCTGCTTCAGTATGTCACAGTACATGTTGGCATTCATGGTTCCCTCAATGAACTGTAGCTTCCCAGTGCCGGCAGCACTCATGCAGCCTTAGACCATGACACTCCCACCACCATGCTTGACTGTGGGCAAGACACACTTGTCTTTGTACTCCTCACCTGGTTGCCGCCACACATGCTTGACACCATCTGAACCAGATTTATCTTGGTCTCATCAGACCACAGGACATGGTTCCAGTAATCCATGTTCTTATGCCCCGTACACACGGTCGGACTTTGTTCGGACATTCCGACAACAAAATCCTAGGATTTTTTCCTCAAACTTGTTTTGCTTACACACCGTCGCACAAAGTTGTCGGAATTTCCGATCGACAACCACGCGGTCACGTACACCACGTACGATGAGACTAGAAAAGGCCGGTTCAGAACCAAGCGCGGCATCCTTTGGGCTCCTTTTGCTAATCTCATGTTAGTAAAAGTTTGGTGAGAGACGATTCGCGCGTTGTCAGACTCGTGGCTTTCAGATCGTTTTCTGCTGTTCAGTTTGTGCTTGTGGGTTTGTATCTGCTCTTCAGTGCGTGCAGTCAGTTCGTATTAGAGTTTTCTGTGTGATCTTGCCCGCTCGTTGCTGTTTTTCAGGTCGCTCTTCACAGGCCTTGCTGTTCTTCAGTGCGTTCTGTTACTTCGTTCTGAGCAGCCGACCGTTTTCTAGCCATGTTTCGTATGCGTACTCCTCGTACAGTTCGTGCTGTGCGGGGGCTTGGTGTTGGGGTCCTGACCTTGACACAAGTCCAGTCCATGAACAGGGTGGGGAGGAGTTCATGGACCAAGAATTGGTTGCTTCAGCGTGACCAGTTCTCTCATATGCCTTTGCTCCGTGAGATCCGTGAGAATAATCCTGATGATTTCAGGAACTTTCTCAGGATGACGGACCCCGTGTTTAACCGTTTGTTGGCTTTGCTGACCCCTTATATTAGCAGGCAGGATACCTGCATGAGGCAAGCCATCACTCCGGAGCAGAGGTTGGTCGCTACCCTGCGGTATTTGGCCACAGGGAGAAGCCTGCAGGACCTCAAGTTCTCGACAGGCATCTCCCCCCAGGCTCTTCTTTGTGGACATTTACTGCTTGTGTTTGTTTGAGCTGACCCTGACAGAAATGTGTGGAGTGCAGAAAATGTCGTGATTGTGTAACCTTATACAAAGCACTGTTGGCTGTTATTTAATAAATGCAAAGACACTTTTCACTACAAGTGCACTTGCAACTGCACTGAAACTGCACTTGTAGTGCAAAGTGGATTTCCCCTTAGGAAATAACCCCCATTTTCTCATAAAACAACAATTACATCACCCCAAAAGTGTTGTAGCGTGAGACAATAATCCACACATTCTTGATGAACAATCTTTTTAATACCTGCACAATCACATGTGCATTTACCCAAGGTTTTTCTGACAAACCAACATGTTTGTTGTATAACAATTTTTGTGGTGTCATTATCCAAAATCAAAATGTGCATTTTATAGAAAACAGGCCTGTGTAAAACCCACAAGAAAGACACAAATCTTGATCTTACAAAGTTCACATTTGGTAGAACTGGAAGGCAATATCAGACATGAGTATTTAGGAACTGTGTTTGATATTGCGTTCAAATGGGGGGAAATCACCCCTGGAAAAGCCAAATTTGGAAGATGCACACAAATTTCCCAATGTCAACATGTGCTAGCTGCCATCACGGGGGATCAAGGGATGTGTTTTGGGGGAGAAAGCCCTTCCTCACCGCTACTTTATTATTGAGGAAGGGGTTGCACCCCCAAAACGCGTCCATTGATCTCCCGTGATGGCAGATAACACATGTTGACACACTGTGTGCATCCTCCAAATTTGGCTTTGGGAAAAATCACAAAAACATTTAGCACATTGTAGCACACAAAACAAGAAAGTGATTTGGAGGGGTTTTAAACTCGCCCCAAAACATCAATGATGTTTTTATATTTTGGAATAACATCATTGATGTTTTGCTTGATGTTTTCCAATTGTAAATTACACCCCATGATCTCCCCGATCAGGATCTGGGCACTTTCGGATGTGAAAGGATCTGGATCCACAACCTCACGATCACCTAAAAAGAGAGGAACCCAAAATAAATTAGGTCTAAAAAATATGCCGCCATCCATCTCTTATCTGAGCCTGTGGTTGCAGACACTCACCTGTTGTGGTGACTACTTCCACCACGTCTTCTTCCTCCTGCTCAGCTTGTGTTGGGTGGATTTCCCCTTCTCCCAGAGGGGGGGGGGGTCTCTGGTCTCCTCGGATGAGGGGTGTCCTCCGAGTCTTTTCTCCCCTATGTAAAACAAAAATGGTGTAATTAGCACACAGATATTTAATGTCAGAACTATAAAGATGAAACATTGCTTGGAAGTGGGGTACAATTGTCTATTTTAGCAGAGTTCCAAGATGTAGCTTTTTTAGTGCCCTTTGTCAAGCTTCAATACTTTACCTGTTTAGTACAAGCTTCACAGATGTAGCCCCCCCTATAGTATACACTGGAGCACCTGTGTGCCCCTCCTAATAAAAATGGTGTTCTGGGGTCCCACACTAGTGCTCCAGTGTCCAGATGTGAAAACAGCTGCTGAGTGTCCTCTCCTTACACACAATCTAGTTTGCATTTCATTCTAGTAACCAAGCCATCTACACAACCCAATTCTTTGAAGACAAGTATAGGGCCTCAAAATGGTGGCCAAATGCATATGGCCTAAACAATGGTATTTTATCGTCCGAAATAAAAATGTTTGATCCGAACGAATAATGTGCCCATGAACATGAAAGTTGCCATTTTAAACTGTACAACAGTTCCTAAAAGCACATGGAGCAGCACGAACGTAATAAACACAAAAAGAATAGGAACACAGCACAACTACTTACTTTTTTGCAGCACTCTCCAGATCTTTCTGTACTGCTCATGTTCTCGTAACTTCAGGTCCGACCACCGCTTCCTGAGCTGATCTTTCGATCGTCGTACCCTGAATTTCCGGTGCAGACTCCTGACCACTTTCGCCATGATCTTGGCCTTTCGGACATTGGGGTTGGGGTAAGGCCCATATTTTCCATCATAGTCGGCCTTCTTCAGGATGTCCACCATCTCCAACATCTCCCCAAAGGAAATATTTGAGTCCTTTAATCTCCTTCTGGATCGGGACGTTCCAGGCTCCAGCCTTTCCTCCTCCTCCTCCTCGTTGCTGTAATTAGCATGATCCTGCTGTCTATCCGCCATGTGCTCTTCCTCCACTGCGCCGAACGAAAAGGGGCGGGGAATAGACTAGAAAGAACCTCAGGGGCGGGCGGCGTTATACGCATGCGCAGTGTGTATAAATCGTAACGCGCGCGTCTTACGTACGATCTGTGAGCGGAGGAAGGAGCATCGGAGACGCCGATTGTGCTAACAAAGGTAGGATCTAAACTTGGGCCTATACTGCTTCGAAATGGAAGCCTATATTGTAACAAGATTAGGGGAGTTTGGCCTGACATTAGGCTTTGTCTTGTGTTGTGTCTTACAGAGAAAATGGATGGATTCAACGACCACAATTTCCTGCCCCTGTTCATAGACAAGTACAGGGAGCTGCCCTGTCTGTGGCAAGTCAGACACCCCCACTATAATCACAAACAGAAGAGGCAGGCAGCGCTGGAGAAACTGCTGGAGTTGGTGAAGCCGGTGGTCCCCACAGCAACCATCCCTTATTTGAAAGCTAAAATTGGTGGCCTGAGGAGCACTTATCTTAGGGAGCGCAAGAAGGTCGCGGATTCCCAGAGATCCGGAGCTGCAGCAGATGACGTTTATGTCCCCAGGCTGTGGTACTATGAGAGACTGCGATTTCTGTCAGACCACACTGAAGTCAGGGAATCCCTCTCCACTCTTCCTTCCACTCTTCCTTCCACCCCCAGCTGAGGCTTCCGATGGCCAACCTGGGCCTTCCAGCCAGGAAGAAGTGGAGGAGCCCAGCTGGAGTCAGGTATAGCATTCTTCTACAGATTTCTGGGCAATAAAGAAATTATGTTTACTAGATGTTATTATTGATCACTAATTGCTGATTGAAAGTGTTTTACATATCAATAGACAGTAGTGGGCACCCAAAATTGGGAAAAGAATGAAAACTGCTGGGCTCAGAAGGATAGTCTGTTATATTTGTTAACATTCAATTTGCAGCAGTCAGGAGGTCAAAATTGTGTGTGATTGATGAATAAAAAACTAAAACTATGTCCCTTTTTCATACACAGGAAGACCTCAGCCAGGAGGAGGCTGTGGAATGTGGCAGTCAGGAGGAGGCGGGGATTAGTGTCAGCCAGGAGGAGGCGGGGATTAGTGGCAGCCAGGAGGAGGCGGGGCTAAGTGGCAGCCAAGAGAAGCCTGGGACAAGTCGCAGCCTGACTGAGCCTGCCATATAAACGAGCCAGGAAGGCCACTCCGAGTCCCGTGCAGGATTCAGCGTACAGGCTGATCCAGGAGGCTTCTGCGTCCCTCAGAGCCTTCCCCAGTCCTGAAGAGGCCTTTGCCTGCATGGCTGCCACCAAATTGCTGGGCATGCAGGAGGGTCAACGAAAGATCTCTGAGGACCTGATTTATAAAGTCCTTCGTAAGGGGGAGAGTGGGGAACTGACACACAAGATTGATGTCATTGAGAGGGACGATCCTCCTCCTCCTCCTTCTCCTCCTGCTGCCACAACTCCACCACCACAGCCAAAGCCTGTAAGGAAGCGTGGAAGGAAGACCAAAGAGTGATTGCCCTGGGTTCAGTCTGGTCTGACAGAAGATGCAGTCTCTCGTATGACCACAGCCTGGGGACACAGATGTCATCTGCTGCTTTCCGGATCTCTGGGACTTCTGGACCAGACTGCCCTCCCTTATGATATGGACTCCTCAGGCCACCAATTTTGCTTTTAAATAATTGATGTCTGCCCTGGGGGTCCCAGGCTTCACCCACTTCTGCAGTTTCTCCAGCGTTGCCTCCCTCTTTGTTTAGTTGTGAGCCCTTACTAAAATTTTTTGGGTAAATTCTACTCTCCTGTGTGTGTTTTCATCCAAAAAGGACAGTTTGTTGGTGACGATTCAGGTACATTTCTAAAGTACAATGTGAAATTAACAAGGGACAACAACACAAACAATCTCCTACAGATTAAATAGAACAACATATTAGTGGTGTTGTGGGAACTTGTCACCAAAAACACACACAAACATTTTCGGGAATACAAATCAAAATCACCAAAAAAATAAAAAATAAAAAAGAGAAACACAAAAAAAGAATCTACATTAAAGTCCAAAAAAAACAAAAAAATTTTGTTGTCAGATGTGAGAAATCAAAATATATTGAGGGAATCCCGATAAATAGTAACGAAATAAGTTTGTGAGAAGTGTGTGTGAATATGAGCAGCAAAACGACTTAATTCTTGTCACATTATAAAGAAGAAGAGAGTGCGCTGTATTAAACCATTTTGAACATTGCAGCGTGACGAAAGTGCTGTATCCATTCCGAACGCTACGTTTACCAGAACGAGCTGTCCCGTGTCGGAATTTCTTCTGAGCATGCGTGGCACTTTTTGCGTCTGAACAGGCCACACATGGTCGGAATTGACGCGATCGGATTTTGTTGTCGGAAAATTTTATCTCCTGCTGTCCAACTTTGTGTGTCGGAAAATCCGATGGAAAATGTCCGATGGCGCCCACACACGGTCGGAATTTCCGACAGCACGCTCCGATCGGACATTGTCCATCGGAAAATCCGACCGTGTGTACGGGGCATTAGTCTGCTTGCCTTCAGCAAACTGTATGTGGGCTTTCTTGTGCATCATCTTTAGAAGAGGCTTCCTTCTGGGACGACCAATTTGATGCAGTGTGCGGCGTCATATTGCCCATATTGCATTTACATGCTTGCTTATGAGTGTAAAATTATTCTGTTGGCAAGAATATGAATTTATTCTCGTCACTAGAATAAATATATGTGCATACATGCACATACATGCACATTTAGATGTGTTTACGTGCTTATGGGTGTAAATTGTGCTGGAAAACTCCTCTCTGAATGCAGGTTTGGGGCATTTTTTATCCTCCTGAAGGTTGCTCTTGAATACACGGCTATCACGCACGAAGCTTGTCAGCCAAAAAAAGGAGCACAAGATTCTTTTGGGCGACAAACTTCTCATAATGTGGTTTACCGCAATTTCCAGCATGATTTCTTGTGCAACAATCACAGCAAAATGGCACCACGTTTAGGTCTCATTGGAAATGAATGACACCTGAACACGTTTGGTGTATTTTGCCACTATTGCAGTGCGATTTGGAATCGCAGGCAGAATCGCAGCAATTCTGCCCGAGAGTCCAAAATACTAGACATGTTCATAATAGGAAAATGTTCACAGTAGGAGCAGAGGGTGAGTGAATTATATATATATACATATATATATATATACACACACACACATATATATTAGGGCTTGCGGAAATTAACGATTCATTCCTTGATTAATCATTAATTTTTTTGATCGGTAGGCTGCCTGCCCTGGGGCCGCTTTCGGCCAACCTGTGGCTGCAGCGCAGCACTCCACTCCCTCCTCCTCCTCCTCCACTATATGTCATACACAGTCTGCGGGCATCTCCCGCTGTGTGTCTCGCAGCTGAATGTGAAAACTTTGGCCGCGCTGTGAGAAAAGTCCCGCCCTCCTCCTAGATCAGCTTGTGTGATAGACGCAGTGTTCTGTCTATCACACAAGCTGATCTAGGAGGAGGGCGGGACTTTTCTCACAGCGTGGCCAAAGTTTTCACATTCAGCTCTGAGACACACGGCGGGAGATGCCCGCAGACTGTGTAATCCAGGCACAGGCACTGACTACAGTGAGGCTGCGATTATGGGCATGGTGAGACTGCATTATGGGCACGATGAGGCTGCCATTATAGGCATGGCGAGGCTGCGATTATGGACATGGTGAGACAGCATTATGGGCATGGTGAGACAGCATTATGGGCACGGTGAGGCTGCGATTATAGGCACAGCGAGGCTGCGATTATGGGCACGGTGAGACAGCATTATGGGCACGGTAAGGTTGCAATTATGGGCACGGTGAGACTGCATTATGGGAACGGTAAGGCTGTGATTACGGGCACTGTAAGTCTGAGATTATAGGCACGGTGAGACTGCATTATGGGCACGGTAAGGCTGAGATTATGGGCACAGTGAGGCTGAGTATATAACGTGTGACGTCCTAGCCATGCCCAGCTATGTCCGGCTTCGGTCGTTGCCATAACAACAGTGCTAAATCAGCTAGCTAAAAGTAGTTGGATCTGTATGTGCATTATAATTAATTGGAAGTACTCGATTAATCAATTTTTTAAAAATCGATTAATCAAACATGAAAATTTTAATCAGTAACAGCCCTAATATATATATATATATATATATATATATATATATATATATATATGACCCCTGAAGGGGCTGCTGATAATCGATTGGGCCTGTACTCTGCTCTTACACCCCCAATAACTTGGCACTCCATCCCCTTGACACAACTGTGGTGTAGTGTTGGTGTGAAGCTTGATAATACAAGACAGTTAAATAATCACAAATTATGTTTACTTTACCTATGTTATTACCTGGGTATACACTGCTACACCTGTGTTGAGAATGAACAAGCCTCACAACAGATTGTATTAAACCAAAAGGTAAGTTTACTAGAACAGGATTAATCACTAACACAAGGACAACAATTGGTATACAATAATGAGACAAGTAGTTGTGAATGGCTATCACCTGAGAGCTACCTGTATTGCTCCTGCAGGCATGTCTCTGGTGGGACTAATGCTCAGGCAACAACCTCAGCACTGGCCACCTTCCCACTTCCAGCACACTGCGTAGACACTATGAGATCAGCAATGCAACACACAGTATTTGGCAAGAATGATATACCACAATATAATTAACTCAATATTCCCCTTACAGTCTCTAGTAGGTAATAGCAACACTGTAAGGCCTTACAGTAAGGAATATAGTCTCTGGTCTTCTTTCTTCTGTCTTCTGCTAGCTATTGTATTAAATTGATTGTAATCCAAAGAATTTAACGGCAAAGAGTAATGTAGAATAGTTATTGGAACTGTTCTAGAGATGTAACACACTTATTATTTCTTCCAGTGTAATTGACTATCTATCACACAGTGTTAGTCCCCAGAGGAGTGTAGACTTTAGGCCTGCTGGTAATTCAGTCCAGCTGGATGAAATCTCTTCCATGGAACTACAAGTTCCAGCGACACTGTGGTAATGAGTCTAAGTGTGAAAGTGTATTAAGTAACTGTGTGCGGCTGCCCTCTCACCACACTAGGCCTGGAAGGACTAGAAACCTCCGCTCCGGTCGTCTATGGATCCTGTTGTCAGTCAGCACAGCACGCCGCTCCACTTCACAGGATGGCTGGGACCCGCAGATGGCTTCGTCAGGTGTCTTTGGATCCTGCTGTCCAGTCACACTGTATATTCCACTCAGGGATGTAATGCAGGATTGCAGGATGTTCCGCTCCGCAGTGTTGTAGGCAGCACTCTCTGGGCCACCTCCTCACAGATCCCTGTAGGCAGGCCAGGGATCCTGTAGGCAGCCCTGTATCCAGCCCGAGACTCAAGATGGCCACGCAGGGCCTTTTATAACCTACCCAGCATGCAGTTCAGTCTTTTGGTGCTCATGGGTAGGTCACTTGGCATTGTGGGTAGGTAAGTTCTTGTATAATGTAAACAAACAGTCACTTCCTGTAACATTTCTCCATATTCTTGAAATAGAAAAAATAAATGAAGTCCATTTCACGTTTAAGCCACTAGATGGAGCCAAATACCAATTTCTAACACTAGTAGGCAAAAATACCCACGCTACATACTCCCCCTGCTTTAACTCTTTGGTCCCCAAAGATATTTAGAATCTTATTCCTATAAACATTTTTGCCTCTAGGCGATTGCATAATACTGACAGAGGAGCCTCCCACCAATGGTCATATGATGGGAGACTGTTCTGTGTACCCACAGCTGACACTATGGTGTCGGATGCAGATGTGTCAAGGGGTGAGATGGGGTTGTCCCTTTCTGAATTGGCATTAGAGGGACCAAGCATCTCAGAATTTCTTTTACTAGTAATTTGAGTCACTTCAGAGCATTCGCCCAATGCATCGTAAGTCAGTCTTTTTGGTGGACGAATGTCTCTTTTAACTCTTTGTCTTTTGGGTGTGGTCACCACTCTTTGGCAAGTATCATTACTTCTCATTTCAGACTCTTGGACCTCAGTGTTAGTAGGAGTCGATTGTTTTTCAGAGTGTCCAGTTAATGGCACAAATTCTGGAGCTTCTGCCCTGAGAGTCCCATTATCTCCTCCTCTTGTGTGAGGTGAAAGACCCACATCAGCTCCTGACACTTCAGATGGCCACAGCCAGCTTATTTCCATTTCTTCTCCCTCACTATCTTCAGCTGCTAGGGATCCAGGCTGAGACCTAGTTACTGGTCAGTCTACAGCAGTAGATGTAGTTGGTAGTCCCTCCTGTGGGGTAATCCTTACTGCTTCCGTGAGAGGTAGAAGGTGGTTCCAATGCCAGGTATTTCAGTTCTCCCTTCTGGTCTGATCTCATATACTGGGAGCCCTGGAAGCTGACAGCGGTAGGGTGAATATCCTGTAGCATTACTCCTGGTACTACTGTAGGCATGCACCAATGCAGTGATGTGTCTGCTTCAATGCGGTTTTTGTTCAGAGGTCAAGGTCCCCAACATGTTGAGAAGAGTTCTGTTAAACCTCTCCAGTTAGGGGTCTCCTTGTGGGTGATAGGGAGTAGGGATGAGCCAAACACCCCCCGGTTCGGTTCACACCAGAACCTGCGAACGGAGCAAAAATTCGCACGAACGTTAGAACCCCATTGACGTCTATGGGACTCGAACGTTTGAAATCAAAAGTGCTCATTTTAAAGGATAATTTGCATGGTATTGTCCTAAAAAGGGTTTGGGGACCCGGGTCCTGCCCCAGGGGACATGTATCAACGCAAAAAAAGTTTTAAAAACTGCAGTTTTTTCGGGAGCAGTGATTTTAATGATGCTTAAAGTAAAAAAAAAAAAGTGAAATATTCCTTTAAATATCGTACCTGGGGGGTGTCTATAGTATGCCTGTAAAGTGGCGCGTGTTTCCCATGCTTAGAACAGTCCCTACACAAAATGTCATTTTTAAAGGAAAAAAAGTAATTTAAAACTGCTTGCGGCTTTAATGTAATGTCGGGTCCTGGCAATATGGATGAAAATCAGTCAGACAAACGGCATGGGTACCCCCCAGTCCATTACCAGGCCCTTTGGGTCTTGTATGGATATTAAGGGGAACCCCTCACCCAAATTAAAAAAGGAAAGGTCTGGGGCCCCCAGGCCCTATATATTCTGAACAGCAGTATACAGGCGGTGCAAACAAGACAGGGACTGTAGGTTTGTTGTTAGGACTGTAGGTTTGTTGTTAAGTAGAATCTGTTTGTAATTTTGAACTGGTACATTTTTAACGTGTTTAGCTCCAGCCAAAAAATCTATTTTAAGCTTTTTGGAAAACATAGGGAAGGGTTATCACCCCTGTGACATTTGTTTTGCTGTCTGTGCTCCTCTTCAGAAGATTTCACCTCACTTTCTGTCCCAATGACAAATGTTTTTTGAAAATTTGGGTTTTTTTGTGATACAAGGATTGGTGATAAAGCATCAGTGTAAAGGAGAAAAGTTTTTCCCATATTAACTTTTACAGGAGAGAATTTCCCTTCCTAGGGGTAGATTTCATCTCACTTCCTGTTGTCTCCTTCCGTTTGCAAGTAGGAGTCGTTTGTAAGTTGGATGTTTGAAAGTAGGGGCCTGCCCTATATACTCATCAGAAATGTGGGCCTTAGTTGTTGTTGTGGCCACAACACTGTAAACCCTCACAGGGCCCTGCTGTGAAATATTAGATCAAGAATTATAATTACATGCCCCTGTTGAACAGGGGCAGAAAAATTGGGCCTTTGGTGGTGGTGCTGGTGCCACAACACTGTAAGTCCTCACAGATACTCTTGGTGGGCGCAGAAACGGGCCCTGCTGTGAAATATTAGATCAAGAATTATAATTACATGCCCCTGTTGAACAGGGGCAGAAAAATTTGGCCTTTGGTGGTGGTGGTGGTGCTGGTGCCACAACACTGTAAGTCTTCACAGATACTCTTGGTGGGCGCGGAAACAGGCCCTGCTGTGAAATATTAGATCAATAATTCTAATTACATGTCCCTGTTGAACAGGGGCTGAAAAATTGGGCCTTAGGCACTGGTGCTGGTGCCACAACACTGGAACCCCTCACAGATGCTCTAGTTGGAGCACAGGAACTAGCCCTGCTGCAAGGAATACCTAAGCTGGGATATATATATGTATATACTGATACTGCAGCTAGCAAAATCAACTGCCTGCCTATAGTATGAGAACACCACCAATCTTCTACAGGTAGCTTTAGCTGAACACTGTGCAGAGGTCGCACTACACTAACTTGTAGCTTTAGCTGAACACTGTGCAGAGGATGCACTACACAAACGTGTAAATAATGTAGCTGCCTGCGGTAGTGATAGGATCAGGAAAACACCACCAACCTTCTACACGTAGCTTTAGCTGAACATTGTGCAGAGGTCGCACTAGACTAACGTGTAAATAATGTAGCTGCCTGCGGTAGTGATAGGATCAGGAAAACACCACCAACCTTCTACAGGTAGCTTTAGCTGAACACTGTGCAGAGGTCGCACTACACTAACTTGTAGCTTTAGCTGAACACTGTGCAGAGGTCGCACTACACTAACTTGTAGCTTTAGCTGAACACTGTGAGGAGGACGCACTACACTAACTTGTAGCTTTAGCTGAACACTGTGAGGAGGATGCACTACACTAACTTGTAGCTTTAGCTAAACACTGTGCACTACACTAACTTGTAGCTTTAGCTGAACACTGTTCAGAGGACGCATTACACTAACTTGTAGCTTTTGCTGAACACTGTACAGAGGTCGCACTACACTAACATGTAAATAATGTAGCTGCCTGGGGTAGTGATAGGATCAGGAAAACACCACCAACCTTCTACAGGTAGCTTTAGCTGAACACTGTTCAGAGGTCGCACTACACTAACTTGTAGCTTTAGCTGAACACTGTGCAGAGGTCGCACTACACTAACTTGTAGCTTTAGCTGAACACTGTGAGGAGGACGCACTACACTAACTTGTAGCTTTAGCTGAACACTGTTCAGAGGACATACTACATTAACTTGTAGCTTTAACTGAACACTGTGCAGAGGGCGCACTACACTAACTTGTAGCTTTAGCTGAACACTGTGAGGAGGACGCACTACACTAACTTGTAGCTTTAGCTGAACAATGTTCAGAGGACGCACTACACTAACTTGTAGCTTTAGCTGAACACTGTGCAGAGGTCGCACTACACTAACTTGTAGCTTTAGCTGAACACTGTGAGGAAGACGTACTACACTAACTTGTAGCTTTAGCTGAACACTGTGAGGAAGACGCACTACACTAACTTGTAGCTTTAGCTGAACACTGTGAGGAGGACACACTACACTAACTTGTAGCTTTAGCTGAACACTGTGAGGAGGACACACTACACTAACTTGTAGCTTTAGCTGAACACTGTGCACTACACTAACTTGTAGCTTTAGCTGAACACTGTTCAGAGGACACACTACACTAACTTGTAGCTTTAGCTGAACACTGTGCAGAGGTTGCACTACACTATCTTGTAGCTTTAGCTGAACACTGTGAGGAGGATGCACTACACTAACTTGTAGCTTTAGCTGAACACTGTTCAGAGGATGCACTACACTAACTTGTAGCTTTAGCTGAACACTGTGCAGAGGTCGCACTACACTAACTTGTAGCTTTAGAAGAACACTGTGAGGAGGACGCACTACACTAACTTGTAGCTTTAGCTGAACACTGTGCAGAGGTCGCACTACACTAACTTTTAGCTTTAGCTGAACACTGTGCAGAGGTTGCACTACACTAACTTGTAGCTTTAGCTGAACACTGTGAGGAGGTCGCACTACACTAACTTTTAGCTTTAGCTGAACACTGTGCAGAGGTTGCACTACACTAACTTGTAGCTTTAGCTGAACACTGTGAGGAGGACGCACTACACTAACTTGTAGCTTTAGCTGAACACTGTTCAGAGGACACACTACACTAACTTGTGGCTTTAGCCGAACACTGTGCAGAGATCGTACTACACTAACTTGTAGCTTTAGCTGAACACTGTGAGGAAGACGCACTACACTAACTTGTAGCTTTAGCTGAACACTGTGAGGAGGATGCACTACACTAACTTGTAGCTTTAGCTAAACACTGTGCACTACACTAACTTGTAGCTTTAGCTGAACACTGTTCAGAGGACGCAACTACACCAACTTGTAGCTTTAGCTGAACACTGTGAGGAGGTCGCACTACACTAACTTGTAGCTTTAGCTGAACACTGTGAGGAGGACGCACTACACTAATTTGTAGCTTTAGCTAAACACTGTTCAGAGGACACACTACACTAACTTGTACACTAACTTGTAGCTTTAGCTGAACACTGTGAGGAGGATGCACTACACTAACTTGTAGCTTTAGCTGAACGCTGTGAGGAGGACGCACTACACTAACTTGTAGCTTTAGCTGAACACTGTGAGGAGGACGCACTACACTAACTTGTAGCTTTAGCTGAACACTGTGCACTACACTAAATTGTAGCTTTAGCTGAAACCTCCGATAGTATGAACAAAAACCTAAGAAGGATCTAAGTTCGATCACATTTGTGGGTCTGGGCCAAGAGGCGACGGCTTCCAACTTCTTAGGGTCCGTTGGCACTCCTTCTGCAGACACGATGTGTCCTAAGTAGTTTGCTGAGGGTTGGTAGAACTGGCACTTTTCCATTGAGAGCTTCAGGCCTTCATAATGGAGTCTCTTCAGGACTTTCTCCAGGCGCTCTTTGTGCTCTTCTAGTGTTTGACCAAACACTATGACATCATCCAAGTACACCAGCACCTCAATCAAGTTCATGTCGCCCACAGTCTTCTCCATCAATCTCTGGAAAGTTGCCGGGGCTCCCGACAGGCCTTGTGGCATCTGGTTGAATTTGAAGAATCCTACAGGGGTAATGAAAGCGGTCTTCTTCCTATCTTCGGGACACATGGGGATCTGGTAATATCCACTTTTCAGATCCAGCACGCTGAACCACTTGGCCCCTGACAGGCTCTGTAAGGCATCTTCTATCCGAGGTGTGGTGTATTGGTCGGGAATGGTCCTTCGGTTCAGTGTCCTGTAGTCAATATACAACCGTAATGACCCATTCTTCTTCCTCACTACCACTATTGGGGAGGCATATGGACTCAGGGACTCTCGTATTATCCCTGTCCTCTTCAGCTCAGCCAGCTGTTCTTGTAAGTCTTCCAGATCTCCCAGTGGAATCCGTCTGACCCTCTCTCAGAAGGGTTTATCTTCCTCCAACCGAATTTTATGTTCAGCACTCCTTGCAAGCCCCACATCGAACTCACTTTTTGAAAAGGCAGATCTCCATCTCAGGAGCTGGGTTTTGCCCTCTCCATCCAAGCAGGGGTAAGGGGTGTGTTCTTCGGGTAAAATTCTTCCAGAGGAATCTCCCCCTCTTGTCCTCCCACAATACCACTCGGTGAGACTGGGGTTGCTTGAGTCACCTGTCCCAGCAGCACTCTAGCTGGTATCGTCACAGGTGAGGCTGTTGTGTTTTGGACACTGACTGAGACTTTCCCTCTGCTTCTCTTAAGTGCCTTGGTTGACAACACTTCTGGGATTATTTCCAGATCTTTATCTTCCTTCTGGCTGTCCGTCTCAAGAACGATGAATGGGCCAGGTTGTCTCCTACTCAGCTTGACCGAGGCTTTTAAACAGACTACTTCTCCCGGTTGTACCACTTTTTCACTCCTGTCTAGTCATCAGATTTTTCCCACTCCTTCTGAGGGGGCTTCCTGTTCTTGCACTAGATCCTGGTACACTTGTGTTAGCATAGGGTGTACACTTGTGGCTGGAGTGCTCTTCTCCTGTACAAGTGGTGTCAGCAGTCTTTGGACCAGATCATTATTGGTCCCAATGACGAGGGAACTTCTATCAGCCCCTGGGGGGGTGAGGACACACCACTGCCAAGGTATCGAGGGTTTCTGCCTTTCCTGCCACACTCAGGTCAAAGGTGAGTTTGATGGGGAGGTAACCGTCATAGGGGAAGTTCTGTGTCCCTAGGCTCCATATCTCCAATTCCTCCAGCTTCTGCAGTGGCAGGTGCCAAAGATGTTTCTCATAGAAATCCCTGTACAGTAGAGTCACTTGAGCTCCAGTTTCAACAGGGCTTTAGTGTAGATCCCTTCTACTTGGATGGGGACAATCGGAGAAGGTCCCACTAGCTTGGGAGGAAATCCATGTGTTTTGGCATGTTTAGCCCGTTTGGTGGCTTGCACCTTCACACTTTGCTTTCGTGGAGTTTCTCTTTTCTGTTTCTGCCTAGCTGTGGCCCCAGGAGTCTGGTATGTATGGGTTGGTTTGGAGTTGGCTACTGTATTAGGGTGCCCAGTTGACTCCTTCACTGGGGCCCTCTGATGTTTTCCGTCAGCTTTTGTTGTTTTGTTTCTGGCTTGGGACTTGGGCACACTCGCCTATAATGTCCAACCCCACCACAGTTGAAACAGGAGTCGTTTTTTTTTTCCACAACTGTAGGGCTTAACAGCTTTTTGGGTACTTGAACTCCCCCATCAGGAGGAATAGTGGGCCTTGCAGTCAACAGAGCCATCATCTCCATTAGTTGTGACACCCGAGTCTTGAGAAGCTCGATCTGAGGGTTGCCATCAGTTGCACTAGCTGTCCTGACTCCAACAACAGAATTTGGTCTTTGGATTTTTTCTTTTTCCTCTCAAGGAAGGCCTCCTCTTCACGCACAATCCGGATCAAGTCTGGATACTTCAGGATGCCACCATCTTGACGGGTTCTTAACTGGAGCGCGATAGGGTCCAAAGGCTGGGCACCCCTCAAAACTTGTTTGGCTCGGGTTTCATCTACTTTCCGGGGGTCTAGACCCTTATTCGACAAGATCTGGTATACGATCTTGTCCAAATGTCTCATGTACTCTGACAGCTTTTCCCCCTTGTTTTGATAAGTGTGTTCCAATTGATAGATTAGGTTGAAAACTTTCTCTGTTCACCCAAATATATCCTGCAGAATGTCTAAGTAGTCCTGGGCCACACAGTCTTGCTTGCTGAGCTTCAAATTTCAGATAGCTTATGAAACTGGCCCTCTTAAGCTCTCTGCGAATCTCTGTTTTTTGTGAGTCTCAGGAATGTCCCATTCATCCAGGGCTTGTGTGGTCTGCTCCAGCCATTCTTCAAAGCTGTCTTCCTCTGAAGGTACGGGCTGTCTTCCCGATAAAATGCTGAGTTTTTGGTATGCATTTCCAGGGTATGGGGTTGCCCTTCTGGCATTCTGCCACAAAGTTCTCTAAGGCTGTAAAGAGCTCTGGTTCAACCGTAGCCGGACGTGCCCGGGTGGGAACTTTTGCTGTGTCAATAAAGCTGATGTTATTGTAGATCTCTGAAGGTGGAGTAGGGGTAATAGAGATGCTTGTAGAGATTGTACACGATAGGAGTAAATCCAGTCAAGTATCACCAGCATATAGAAAAAAGACATGGAGATACATAACGTAATACTGCTTGGATAATCTTCAAGCAAAGGCTAGTATAGATAACTCCATATACACAAAACGTAGGTACACCGGTGAGAGTGAAGGATTATAAACACCCAGAAGTGTAAATAACAAAATATTTAAGTGATATTGGTGAGTCCACCACCATAAGTAAAAGTGGGGGGCTTACCAGAGCAAATGGACACAGGTGGGTATACACCCCCTGTGTCAAATGAGCTTGTATCAATGTAGATCCCTGGAGACAAGATGAGGGTAGCCAAGGTACTTGTGAGGAGTGTATAAGGTGTAGATAAATCACATATCTGCAAACAATGACCACATAAGCATCCAGCATGCATGAGTAGAGAGCTCCACCATTTGTTGCCCAAAAATGCCATAAAACCATTGTTTGCAGATATGTGATTTATCTACACCTTATACACTCCTCACAAGTACCTTGGCTACCCTCATCTTGTCTCCAGGGATCTACATTGATACAAGCTCATTTGACACAGGGGGTGTATACCCACCTGTGTCCATTTGCTCTGGTAAGCCCCCCACTTTTACCTATGGTGGTGGACTCACCAATATCACTTAAATATTTTGTTATTTACACTTCTGGGTGTTTATAATCCTTCACTCTCACCGGTGTACCTACGTTTTGTGTATATGGAGTTATCTATACTAGCCTTTGCTTGAAGATTATCCACGCAGTATTACGCTATGTATCTCCATGTCTTTTTTCTATATGCTGGTGATACTTGATTGGATTTACTCCTATCGTGTACAATCTCTACAAGCATCTCTACTACCCCTACTCCACCTTCAGAGATCTACAACAACATCAGCTTTATTGACACAGTGAGTGTACACCCATCTGTGTCCACTTCTTCTGGTAAGCCCCCCTCCTCACACTTACAAGTACGGTGGTGGACCTACTATCAACGTTTTATTTATTCATTTGTTACACCTCAGTGGTATCACAATTTAGTCCTTTTGGACTTCTTGGACTTTTATATGTCTTCAAAGACTGTATAATACATACACGTGTTCAATTTATTTTTAGCGCTACATTTATGTTTTTGCTTTGTACCACAGGTTAGATCACTTGTTAATGTTAGCTGCTTTCATTCTTCCTTTTGACAGCGCAGTATTTATATTTATATTGTTTATGGGAACTTTTGCTGTGGCTGATTTCACCTGCGTGGAACTGGTAGGGCTTTCCCCTGCTCTGTCCGGGTGTGTCAGGTAGAACTTGGTCTTATCAGCTAACTTCACACTTGTGCCTTTAAAGTTCTCAGGGACTCCCTTCCTCCACTCCAACAATGCGTAAGTGCGGGAGGTCCCATGGTCTGACCTGACAGTGACCACTATTGCCTTTCTGTTTGAGGACAGTGCCTTCACCACTAGGCTGATTTGTTCTTCCTCCCAAACATCTCCCCAGAGCTCAATTGCCACACTCGCCTCTGAGCGGACGCCTTCTGCTTAGCACCACTGCGCCACAGTGAGTGGGTCCATTCTGGAGGTCATTAGGGTGGGCTTGATTGCAGAGTAACAGATATCCCGGACGATCCCCCACGTGTAGCACTGACCCCCGCAGGGGCTGCTGATATTTGATTGGGCCTGTACTCTGCTCTTACACCCTCAATAACTTGGCTCTCTATCCCCTTGACACAACTATGGTGTAATGTTGGTGTGAAGATCAATAATACAAGACAGTTAAATAATCACAAAATATATTTACTTTACCTGTGTTATCACCTGGGTATACACTGCTACACTTGTGTTGAGAAGGAACAAGCCTCACAACAGATTGTAATAAACCAAAAGGTAAGTTTACTAGAACAGGATTAATCACTAACACAAGGACAACAATTGGTATACAACAATGAGACAAGTAGTTGTGAATGGCTATCACCTGAGAGCTACCTGTATTGCTCCTGCAGGCATGTCTCCAAGTGGGACTAATGCTCAGGCAACAACCTCAGCACTGGACACCTTCCCAGTTCCAGCACACTGCGTAGACACTTTGAGATCAGCAATGCAACACACAGTATTTGGCAAGAATGATATACCACAATATAATTAACTCAATATTCCCCTTACAGTCTCTAGTAGGTAATAACAACACCATAAGGCCTTACAGTAAGGAATATAATCTCTGGTCTTCTTTCTTCTGTTTTCTGCTAGCTATTGTATTAAATTGATTGTAATCCAAAGAATTTAACGGCAAAGAGTATTGTAGAATAGTTATTGGAACTGTTCTAGAAATGTAACACACTTATTATTTCTTCCAGTGTAATTGTCTATGCATCACACAGTGTTAGTCCCCAGAGGAGTGTAAACTTTAGGCTTGCTGGTAATTCAGTCCAGCTGGATAAAATCTCTTCCGCAGAACTACAAGTTCCAGCGACACTGTGGCAATGACTGTGTGAAAGTGTATCAAGTAACTGTGGGTGGCTGCCCTCTCACCACACTGGGCCTGGAGGGACTGGAAACCTCCACTCCGGTCGTCTCTGGATCCTGTTGTCAGTCAGCACAGCACGCCGCTCCACTTCACAGGATGGCTGGGACCCGCAGATGGCTCCATCAGGTGTCTCTGGATCCTGCTGTCCGGTCACACTGTCTATTCCACTCAGGGATGTAATGCAGGATCGCTGAATATTCCACTCCGCAGTGTTGTAGGCCACACTCTCTGGGCCACCTTCTCACAGATCCCTGTAGGCAGGCCATGCATCAAGCCCAGGACCCAAGATGGCCACGCGGGGCCTTTTATAACCTTTTATAGCATGCAGTTCGGTCTTTTGGTGCTCATGGGTAGGTCACTTGGCATTGTAGGTAGATAAGTTCTTGTATAATGTAAACAAACAGTCACTTCCTGTAATATTTCTCCATGTTCTTGAAATAGAAAAAATAAATGAAGTCCATTTCACGTTTAAGCCACTAGATGGTGCCAAATACCAATTTATAACACTAGTAGGCAAAAAATATATATATATGTGCTCATAAGTTTACATACCCTGGCAGAATTTATGATTTCTTGGCCCTTTTTCAGAGAATATGATAGATAACACAAAATCATTTATTTCACTCATGGTTAGTGTTTGGCTGAAGCCATTTATTATCAATTAACTGTGTTTACTCTTTTTAAATCATAATGTCAACAGAGATTACCCAAATTACCCTGATCAAAAGTTTAAATACCCTGGTGATTTTGGCCTGATAACATGCACACAAGTTGACACAAAGGGGTTTGAATGGCTATTGAAGGTAACCATCCTCACCTGTGACCTGTTTGCTTGTAATTAGTGTGTGTGTGTATAAAAGGTCAATGAGTTTCTGGACTCCTGACAGACCCTTGCATCTTTCATCCAGTGCTGCACTGACGTTTCTGGATTCTGAGTCATGGGGAAAGCAACAGAATTGTCAAAGGATCTGCGGGAAAAGGTAGTTGAACTGTATAAAACAGGAAAGGGATATAAAAATATATCCAAGGAATTGAGAATGCCAAACAACAGTGTTCAAACTCTAATCAAGAAGTGGAAAATGAGGGGTTCTGTTGAAACCAAACCACGGTCAGGTAGACCAACTAAAATTTCAGCCACAACTGTCAGGAAAATTGTTGGGGATGCAAAGAAAAACCCACAAATAACTTCAGGTGAAATACAGAGCTCCCTAAAACATGTGGTGTGGCTGTTTCAAGATGCACAATAATGAGGCACTTGAAGAAAGTTGGGCTGCATCGTCGAGTCGCCAGAAGAAAGCTATTACTATGCAAATGCCACAAAGTATCCCGCTTACAATATGCCAAACAGCACAGAGACAAGCCTCAAACCTTCTGGCACAAAGTCATTTGGAGTGATGAGACCAAAATTGAGCTTTTTGGCCACAACCATAAACGCTACATTTGGAGAGGAGTCAACCAGGCCTATGATGAAAGGTACACCATTCCTACTGTGAAACACGGAGGTGGATTGCTGATGTTTTGGGGATGTGTGAGCTACAAAGGCACAGGAAATTTGGTCAAAATTGATGGCAAATTAAATGCAGTATGTTATCAAAAAATACTGGAGGAACATTTGCATTCATCAGCCAGGAAGCTGCACATGGGACGTACTTGGACATTCCAACATGACAATCATCCAAAACACAAGGCCAAGTCGACCTGTCATTGGCTACAGCAGAATAAAGTGAAGGTTCTGGAGTGGCCATCTCAGTCTCCTGACCTCAATATCATTGAGCCACTCTGGGGAGATCTCAAACGTGCAGTTCATGCAAGACAGCCCAAGAATTTACAGGAACTGGAGGCTTTTTGCCAAGAGGAATGGGCAGCTTTACCATCTCAGAAGATAAAGAGCCTCATCAACAAATACCACAAAAGATTTCAAGCTGTCATTGATGTTAAAGGGGGCAATACACGGTATTAGGAACTGGGGTATGTAAACTTTTTATCAGGATCAATTGGGTAGTTGCTGTTGTCCTTTTGATTTAAAAAGAGTAAACACAGTTGATAATAAATGGCTTCAGCCAAACACTAATCATGAGTGAAAGAAAATTTTTTGTTATCATTCATATTCTCTGAAAAAGGCCAAGAAATCATAAATTCTATCAGGGTATGTAAACTTATGAGCACAACTGTATATACTTATATTTATATTTATTTATTTTTATTTTTTTCTTTAACCACTTCAGCCCGGAAGGATTTGCCCCCTTAATGACCAGGCAACTTTTTGCAATCCGGCACTGCGTCGCTTTAACTGACAATTGCGCAGTTGTGCAACGCTGTACCCAAACAAAATTGACGTGATTTTTTTTCCCACAAAAAGAGCTTTCTTTTGGTGGTATTTGATCACCTCTGCTGTTTTTGTTTTTTTTGGCGCTATAAACAAAAAAAGAGGAACAATTTTGAAAAAAAACACATTTTTTTTTTTTTACATTTTGCTATAATAGATATCACAAAAAAATTATAAAAAAACAAAATTTATTCATCAGTTTAGGCTGATATATTCTTCTACATATTTTTGGTAAAAGAAATTCCTAAAGGCGTATATTGATTGGTTTTTATTTATTTTTTATTATTTTTACTAGTAATGGCGGCAATCTGCGATTTTTTAGCAGGACTGCCACATTGCGGCAGACAAATGACACTTTTTGGGGACCAGTGACATTATTACATTGACCAGTGCTAAAAAATGCACTGATCAATGTAAAAATGACACTGACAGGGAAGAGGTTATGTGTGTTCCCTCAACATGTTCAAACTGTAGGGGGATGGGCTGCCTGGGACATGACAGAGATCACTGGGAACAGTAGATCTCTGTCATGTCCCCTGTCAGAATGGGGATTTGCCTTGTTTACAAAGGCAGATCCCCGTTCTGCCTTTGTACTAGGCGATCGCGGGTCGCTGGTGGACATTGAGCTTGCTCGACCCATGGGCACGCTCCCACAGCGGGCACGGGCGCCCGCCCGCAACTGCGCCTTTGCGAGCCAATGTACACCTACTGCGATTCGCGCAGGAGAGCCAATCTGCTGCCGTATAACGACGGCGGCTGGTCGGTAAGCAGTTAAAGTGGTTGTAAACCTCTAAATGCAAAATGAACAAATCCTATCCCTCTATAGTGTCTGCTAGACTTAATCCAAAGCACCGAGTGTGATTTCCTTCTCCTCTCTCTTCCCTCTGCTATCTGCATTAGTCACTTTTGACAGGTTATCCTGACACCATAGAACCTTGCAAAACAGCCCCAACCTCCTCCAGAACACAGAAGGTGATAACAGCCTCAGCTGTGCATGTTTCCCTATGAAGCTGAGAGGTGGGCGTGTTCTTAGCTCCCTGCTCAATGATGTGCAGTTGGTGATGTCAGATCCTTGCCCCCTGCTTGCTGGAACTGAGAAAAGGCCATTGATCCGTGTGTTTCATCTCTTTATATCACCTGAGTCTTGTCACCTTAGTGGATATACAGTATGCAAGGGTTTACAACCAGTTTAACTTATCGTCAGAGCTAAAAAAAAATGAATACAAATTAAAAAGGTTTTTTTTGTCATATAAATATATGGAATTTTACATATTATCCAGTGCATCTTATATAGATTCTCTAACTAGTTTGGAGATCTCTGTATGATCATAAGTGCTTTAATAATTAGAAGAACTTAATATTTTTTTTCTCCATGATAGCCCTTATGATCCGATCCTTATATAGGTTTTATAGCGGACCATCAAATAAGGATCTTGATCTGGTCATTGATCATCACTCTAATGCCCTGTACACACGATAGGATTTTCCGACAACAAAATCCATGTTTTTTTTCTGACGGATGTTGGCTCAAACTTGTCTTACATACACATGGTCACACATATCTTGTCGGAAATTACGAACGCCAAGAACAAGGTGATGTACAACACGTACGACGAGCTGAGAAAAAATGTAATTCAATAGCCAGTGCGGCTCTTCTGCTTGATTCCAAGCATGTGTGGAACTGTGTGCATCGGAATTGTGTACACGTGAACGGAATTTACGACAATGGATTTTGTTGTCGGAAAATTTGAGATCCAGATCTCCAACAATTTCCGACAACAAGCTCCCATCAAACATTTTCCGTCCGAAAATACGACCGTGTGTACGGGTCATAAGGGTTGAAAAATTTTGTAGGAGATTACAGCAGGTCCAAGTAATCCTACAAAGCCAAGAACGCAGACAGATGTTTTACTTCTTGTCATAGAGTTGTTCAAAACATAACCCAGTGACCCGTAAGGAATACAATGTAATAACATTTATTTAATGTTTTCTTTTTTCTAGGTATAAATGCTAATTTCTGGAAGATTATCCTCATATGTTTGGGATCCATTCTAGCCTTTTCACTGTTGGCTTTTGCTGTATTTAGGGTAAGCACAACATTTTGCCATAAATAGAAAATGTTTTCACCTAGGTAATCTCTAGCATCCACTAAATATTATACAGAAGAAAATGCATAGTCATTTTGTAGATTTTTTCTTTATTAATTCATTATATAGACAAAAAATATAGAAATAAGAACGTTTCTACTTTCATTTTTTAAATCAGGGAAATAGAAAATGCTGTATAACAATCCAAATAGCAATTCAATAATCTCTTATACACAAAAAATTAACTTCCAGTACATCAAGAAGCATAAGGCATGTTCTTTTATTCACTGTGTTTTTGCTGCCAGCAAATAATCTTGAAACCTTTAGGACAGCTCGCTCAAACCTATTTACTTTGCTGTGCTACTGCAGCCTTTTTATGGTGTATTTTGCTGCAATAATCCAGCTTACTTATGGAAATGCATTGGATTGCAACACAAAGTGAACAGCACAGCAACACATTGCACCCTGCTTGGTGTGTTACTGTGCCTTTTGGTGGCGCACACATTTTTACTGCATGAATGAGTCCTTAGTGTACTCACTCAGTGGCCCCTGAAGAAGCCTGTTCATAGGGATAAGTGAAGTCATACTGTCACAGTCAGGGGTCAGGTTTGGAGACCAGTAGCTAAAGTAGTAGAGCGGCTCTCACCAACCATCAGGATAGGTGTAGAAGCAAGTCACCCTGGGAGATGATCCAAATTCACCCAAGGTGCTCCAGAGCACCTCGAGCTTCTGATGTAGCAGATGTTTTTTTCTGCATGTTAGTGCCAAGTTGTGGTCCTCAGGATTGTCCCACCAGGAGGTGAGCAAGCTGGGGTTCAGTAGCAGAATTAGCATGTAGAGATCAAGCGGAAGCGTAGTAGAGGAACAAGCCAAAGGTCAGTTGAAAACAGTAAACGCAGATATGGATGTCTGCAGGAGTGACAAGAGCAAGATATTGTCTGGAGAGAGCACAATAATCTGGCAAAGGAAGTGCAAAGGCATAAGGTTTACCGACCACCCCTTTTTCTTATATTACTATCACAAATGTCTACTGATTTTAATTAGGCAATGGTTTTACACAATGTAGGGACTTTCTTTAGGCTTTTTTTACATGTACAGTAAGACATGAGTGAATATACTGAATGCTTCCTCATAAATGTCCAGGAGCTAAGAGGTGTTGGACACAGTGGTTGAGGACATTTGGGTGTTATATATTTATTAATGAACTTTGAGTTAATTTTATATCTACATTTTTTTGTGTAAGAGGTCTTTTCTGATGTTTAGTTCATGGTGGAAATTTTATTGGTGGTGTCATATCAGTTAACTACATACAGTACATAGCTGAAGTCACACAGGGAGAGACAAACTTCCCTCTCCTATCCTAGTTGAATCCCAGTTCTAGACTAAACAATTTCTTTTTTTTTCACAAAAGTTTATGGAGTTTTAAAATACATTACACAATAGAAGCTTATGGTGCAAGTATACATATATATAATCAGTTAGATGAAAAACAATTAGACGAAAAAGGGAAAAATCCAGAAAACACCATGAACCAGATATATAACATATCAAAAAAAAACAGAACATGACATGTCCATGTAACATGTGGAAAGCATGAAAACATGGAAGTTATAACAAATGCTATATGTGAAGTCCTCTAGAGAAAGCCAAAGGACAGTTGCTTGCAAATTGAAAAAGGAGCACAGTTGTAGGACCCCATGTCACAGTGATGTAAGAAAAAAGAGGAGTGAAATAGGAAAGAGAAGAGAGAGGGGGATAAGGAAGGTAGAGGGAAAGGAAATCCGTGGAGCTGGATCAGGTAAGAAGTCACTTATGAATTCCCAGCTACAATAGAAGAGAACAGTCATGGTTCTTTTCTTTTCCTTTTTAAGGGCGTGGAAGTGTTTGAAGCTCTTTCGATGTTTTAGTGCTTTTTGTGTGCCCATTTTGGATATTTTTTTTCTCCATATTATTTTACTGGCATAATTTGTGTTGTGTAAGTGCTCCCAACTGAGCCCGAGACCATATGTGGTCCAGTATAGTTTGCTTCAGTGTGAGTACAAACCATGCCAGAAAACAGAACTCTTCATAGATGGCTATGTACTAAAGCAGAGGTTACTGTGAGCAGGTTAGCATAACTGTGTTTGGGAACACTTGTAATTGTGCCTGTGAACACTTCCTATATGCCCAGTGTGAGTGCAGACCAGTGGGGGGGGGGCAATTAAACTCAGGCAGGGTTCAGTTAAACTGGTCCCAATGTGAGTGCACCCTATGGAAAAGAAATAAAACAAGTAAAAGGCACAAAACACTTGTGGCTTTAATTTAACCCAATAAGAGTCCATAATACATAAATCAAAAAGTCCATACACTCAGGGCTGCCACCAAGTATGAATAGAAGCGAGATTCCAGCAAAGCTGAGAATAAACATGGGAGAGAGGCGCCTCTAAGTGTAGAAGTTAAAGCACTTTAATGGTAACATACAAATGGCAACACACATGGGTGAAGATAAAAAGGGGCACATCTGTAAGTAAGCATCCCAGGATAAAGATAGGTGTGCCTTCGCTCATGGCACTGCAGAGCATTGTGTCCTCGCTGGAATCCGCTGAAGGTAAAAAATGGCCGTGCAGTGGGTACTCCACTGACCCAACTGCTGATCCAGGCATCTGAAAATGGGTCACAGGGGTGCAGAACTAAGTGCACTCCTGTGATTGATAGGAGAAGTACAGCCAAAATAGCTTTGAATATACTTCTCCTTTGATTTGCCATGCAAATGTGGCACCAAACAACTATAAAACTACTTACCACTTGTAAGCAATAAAACCACGACCCACTAGTGGTATATGAATAATATTCCTGCTGATCACAGCTGCAAAATAGGCCTTTACCTCTATAGAGCTCATTTAGTTATTAGTTATTAGGTCACTATGCAAAGACAATTAAAAATTCTTACTCTCTCTGATATTCTAGTATGGCTTGGTGACTGCTGGGTTGGATGGTTGGTTGGTTGGATGGATGGATGGAGGAAGTATTGGGAATTGTAGACCAGAGGTGGAACCTTCAAGCTACATGAAAGCTTTGTGTAATGCTTTAATTGCTCATCAATTCTTTTCTTGCTAGCTCTAAGCATTTGAATTCTGCAATTCTATCACTTAGCAATTCTCCTCTTGCTACCTACTGACATTTCACGCTATTTTTCTATCTCTCAACAACTTTCTTCTTGTTCCCTACAGTGGTTTCAACCAAGGTGTGCCACAAGCACTTCATCTTCCTATTGTCCAAACCGTGCCAACCGAGAGCCATGTGTATCTAACCAAAGAGAGGGGAACTACGTCACAAATTATCCTTTGTCAATGCACAACAATATGGAGATGGGTGCCGTACCTAATATGGGTGGTCGATATGATGTGAACACAGTAAGATGTCACAGCGATTAGGAGGTTCCTTTTTTTTTTTTTCAATTTATAATAATTTAGGACAGTATTTTGCAGCCCAACTGAATCCTCACACTTTTTTTCTTTTCTTTTTATAGTCCTGTATTGATTATGTTATAAACTGTAATTCTAAAGCCATACTTTGCAGTCATTTTAATTACACTGTGCAACTGCTAGAGCAGGGAAGTAAAGATGTAAAGTCTCATATAACAAACAGCAGACCACATGTAGCACTGAATTCCTGCTGCATAATTTTTTTGATGGGTATGTCACAAGTGACTTCTCCCTTTAAGAATTAAGTATATTTAAATGGAGGCTCTTAGTACAATATCGCTCTGAACATCTATTTCATCAACTTCATCTGAGCTTTCGGTAATAGGTGCCTATTATTTTCTATAAACAAACATTTAAAAGCCACAGTTATAGTCACACTGTAATGGAAAGGTATATGCCCAGAATTGGTACATACATACAATTTTCATTCCTTCAACTATGGTTTAGAGGAAAGAAAATTGTTTGATTACCCCATCAACACAGTCAGTGTTGATTGGGGAATCCCCTCGTTGCGCTATTTTGTTCTGACAGTGGGAGGTTTCCCTGCCTTCAGAATACAATGATCACTGCTGGTGGCTATAACCACCAGCAGTGCTTGGATTAAAAAAAAACAAAACAAGGCATGCTGGTTGTTCTGAAGTCAATTGATATACCGTATCAACTTCAGTACAACCAGCCTGCCCATAGATGGATTGAAATTCAGTTAGTTCCTGCTGACCAGGGAGAATTTTGCTCCATCTATGGCCAGCTTAACAGTAAGGATTAGTATTGTGATGAACTGTGAGCAGTTCTTTTGATCTATTTAATTAAACAGAATGTATAGTGACTTTGTACATAGTTTCCTTATTTATTATGGTGTAAACTGGAAAAAAAATAAACATTTTTATTTTTGTAAGCAAAAGGTCAAGCTTTGGCCCTTTTTAAATGCTTTACATGCCCTACTTTTTCCTTTAAATTAAAATAATAATAACAGTAATAATAATAATAACAAAAATATTAAAATAAATAATTTAAACACAAAAGTCAGAGGAGTAGCATGCCTCATATAAGAGGGATACGTTTGAGACTGCCAGTCTTGTGCCCTTTATTATTTGCAAATAGTAGAGTATTGTACTGTGTTAACCATCAATTAAGGCAAAAAGTTTTGAGTTTAGGTCAACGGTCCCAAACCTCCAAGGCTCCAGCCTCTCAGTGGGCGCCCTTTAGTGATTGGAGGGAGGCAATGCGGGTTTTGCTGGCTCATTCAATTATTGCTCAGCCCCCATTGTTCTGCCAAGCCCCCAGCAGGCCAGACCACTGACCATCACTGGTCCGTGGCTCGGGGGGGTTGGGCACCTCTAGTTTAGGTGATACATTTAATTGCCTAATTTAAGTTGTTAAAATGCAAGCTGAAGAAGAGGTCTAAGATTCTGAAAGCTTGCATCTAAAACAAAAATTGTATGTGAAGTTAAAACAGTTATAAAGCATCAATTTAAAAACTTACATATACCAAGCAATCAATAAATAAATTAATGCATAAATAAACAGTTCCCCCAAATATCTTAATTACCATTTAAAGGAAGACTGACTAAAGTTGGAACTTTTTTTGTAAAGTGTGTCTAAACCCAGTAGTAGAAGGTTAACTCCAGTCAAACAGCTAAATACAAAGACAAAATCATAAATAATTCAGTTCATTTTTAAATAGAATTAGTGGAAGTGCTGGAAACGGTATTGCTATCAGGCCTCTATGGTACCCTGCACAGCATCAGTCAGACTGCCCAAGGGATTCCAGCAAAAGTAACCAATCAGGGATCTGTGACAACAATTAACATCCTGACAGGAGGACAGAGCAGAGTGATAACCTTATCAGCGTGTTGCAGGGTCTTCACTGTCAAATCAGCAGGCTGATGGTGTATTCTTTAGCAAGCACTGCTTCTTCTGTGATTGAGATCAAAAACCTGACTATGCTGTCTGACAAGGAACTTGAACCCAGAAATGACTGTACAAAATAAAAATCATTTGGTTGGTAAAGCAGCTCAACTGTTTATTTCGTCTGCAGTTCATTTTTACTTGTACGAGCCCTATTAGAATATTCTTGTATGTAATGATTTCTGTTTCTAGGTTTAATATTTACTCATGTATTCATGTATGCTTACAGTATGTTAAATTAAATGTATAAAACCTTGTTATGTAATATATCCATTTCAGTATTTATTTATTTGTACCAAATAGAGTCCACAAAAATGGCAGGTAAAAGCCATTATTGTAACATAAATAAACTCTCTAAAACAATTTTTTTTCAAGTCATTTTTTGCTAAATAATATATGTTTTTTTTTCTCTCTGATGCTGATAAATACAGTACACCATAAAAAAAAAATAACAAAAGGTGATGTTTTTTCTATTTTTATTCTCAGTTTATCAGTGGTATCAGTGGTTGTTCAGTGAAGCTTAAAGAGCACAGTGTGGTAAAGAGACTATATACTGTGGTGTACAGCATGGCTTAAAGAGTGTCAGGAGTATGTCGGGGCCAAGGATTTTTTTGAACCAGGACGTGGCAGAACAAAGTTCCACCACCTCCGAAACCAGCTTTGAGCTCACTACTACGTGCTGTTACTTGTAAACACAGAACTCCAGCTTCTGTGTTAGCAAGTGACTCCCAGGGCTACCTTTAGCAAGTGACTGCCATTATTAAAAAAAAAACCTGATTTGTTCTGATGAAAATGTGCCATCTGAAAGCACAGTAGGTGGAATTTTTGGTGTTTCCACTCTGTAGCACAGCTTCCACCTACCACCGCTGCCTACCACTGTAATCGCTAGTGGTTGGTTGCTAGGACTGTCCGGTGTCAAAACAACGAATTGCACGCTTGCCCCATCCCTAGGCCCTGGAATTAAGAGGAAGAGGAGATGGAATTCCTCCTGCAGATCTGTTCTGTTCCAGTGCCCCGCCTCCCAGCTTCCACCAGTCTTGTAGCTGCCTGCTGCACTGAGAAGGAATGGACTTTGATGTGGGGGGGGGAGGTAGATTCTGGGGACCCCAATAATGCATTGCAGATCAGTGACCAGACCCGAACCTTGCAGCTCTCCTACAACTTATGTCTATTTGCCCCACATTATCACTATATCCAATGAAACATTTGCATTTTGCAGATCAGAGTAGGGACTGGCCAGAGTGCTATTACTTTGACACTGTTGGCCAGCGTAAACATGTATTGCAATGTATGAGAGCAAAAAATACCTTTTTTGTTTATTGCAAGATTTGCTAGACAGGGTGTATAGCTGTGTGCAGAGGGTTCGTCTAGAATTTCTAGTGTTAACATGTGGTCAAACCCCTTTAACGCCTAATTGTGTACATGGAGAAGCTATTGGGATTTGAGCACAGGTATATCTTACTTCTATTGCATTGCTGGTCAGTGACCAGACCTGAACCTTGTAGTTCTCTGACCTGTCCTCGGATTCCTGCCTACCTTTTGTGACATTGGTTCATACTCTGATCCTGCTTCTGCCTTACGTTCCTGCACCCGCTGCCCGGCTGTGAACTGACCCCGGCTTGTACCCTGACTCTGCCTGATGTTCCTGTTGCTGTCTGGCTGTTGATGACTTTCTGGCTCGTGTCCTGGCTTCATTCCTGTCTGCTGATCAATTGTCACCATGTATCGGTCTTTGGTTGCTACCTGGTGATCCATGGTCATCTGTATCCTGTAACCAACAGCTGGTGTTGCCTGCTACATTGGCCTTAATGCCAATATGCGTGCTCACACCTCCTGTTACACTTCTAGTCTAACACCCTGGTAGGGGTAAGAGAAACCCCCTCTCCAGCAAAATCCCCATCAGGTACATGACAGATTACTTTGACACAGTTTGCCAGCTTGAGCATGTATTACAATGTACAGTATGTGAACTAAAAACCCCTGTTTTATATTGCACAGTTTGCTAGAAAGGGTGTATATCAGTGTGCAGAGGGTTCATCCAGAATTTCTAGTGTTAGCATGTGGTCACACTCCTTTAGCATCCAATTGATTACATACATGTAGTAGCTATTGGGATTTGAGCACAGCTGTATCTTAGGTCTTCTGGTTAATGGGGGAGACTCTGAAGGCCCTGATGTAGAATGAGAGGATTCTGGGAATCCTGATGTAAGTTTGGCAGATTTCTGAGGACCCTAATATAGGGGGGAACTCTGGGGACCCTAATGTATGGAGGGGGAGCTCTTGGGACCTTGATGTAAGGAGGAGGAACTTTAGGGACTCTGATGTAAAGAGGGGTCTCTGGGGAACCTGATGTAAGTGTGGGGGATCTCTGGGAACCCTGATTTAATGGGGGAGCTCTGGGGGCCCTGGTGAAGGGGGGGCTTTGGCGACCCTAATGAAAAGGGGTACTCTGATGTAAGAAGGGGGACTCTGTGGGGACCTTTTAACTTGTGCTCTGTCTTCATTCCTGCCTGCTGATCAATGTCTCCATGCACCCTTCTCTGGTTCCTACCTGGTGATCCATGGTCTTCTCTGTCCTGCAACCAACAGCTGGAACTGCCCACTACATCAGCTGTCAAGCAACTTAGTGTCCTCAGCCCTCCTGTTACGACTGCCAGAGGTGTTGGACAAGAGCCCCCTCTCCAGCTTGATCTCCCCCGGGTAGGTGACAGATTACTGTGACACAGTTGACCAACTAAAACATGTATTGCAATGTACAGTATATGAAAATCCCTGTCTTTATATTGCCAAGTTGCTAGAAAAGGTGTATAGCAGTGTGCAGATGGTTCATTCAGAATTTTTAGTGTTAAAATGTGGTCACACCCCTTTAGCATTTGAAGAATTACAAAAGAAGATTTTGGGATTTGAGCACAGGTATATCTTATGTCTTCTGATCAATGGGGGAGGCGTTAGAGTCCCTGATTTAAAGAGAGAGAGAACTCTAAGGACCCTGATGTGAGAGTGGGGCATCTTTGAGGACTCTAATATAGGGGGAACTCTGGGGGACCCTGATGAAAAGTGCACTCAGTTCATTATGTTGTACATTAGCGATGGGCGAGCAGTTTGGGCCTAGTATGAGTTTGGCCCAGAACATTGCCCGTTCAGGTGTTCGTTGGACACCCAAAGTTTTGGGGCGCTTAGCAGGATGTTCTCCCCTGCTGAGTGCACAGTGTCAGTGAATAGGTTGTTAAGGAGTGGCCCGTGAAGCTGCCCGCCGTGTCCTTAACAACGGATGAGTCATCAGCAGGCTTCCCCACTGACAGCTGGATAAAGAAATAACATTGCCAAATTTGCCGGCCCTAGAAAAATGTTTAAAAAACCGCATGGGGGTCCACCCCAATCCATACCAGACCCAAAGGGAAACCCCACGAAAACTTTATTTAAAAGAATGGCATAGGGTCTCCCCAAAAATCCATACCAGGCCCTTAGGGGAACCCCCCCACGCCAAAACTGAAAAGGAAAATGGCCCAGACCCATATCCGAGCATGCAGCCTGGCAGGAAAGGGGGGGACGAGTGAGCGCCCCCCCGAGCCATACCAGGCCACATGTCCTCAACATGGGGGGTGTTTTGGAGCAGGGGACAAGGGCCTCTTCTAGACATGTGCAGTTTGTTTTGTTCCGAATTGAAATTCTGAAGAATTTTCATTTTTTGGAAATTCAGATGTATTTAAATTTCTGATTTCAAATTCAAATAGTTTTCCAATTTCCAAAGAGAATAAAATAAATAGAAAATAAAGGAATAGAAAAAAATAGAATATAATATAAAATAATATATCAGGAAATAAAAGAATAGAATATAATAGAGTAAAACAGAACAAAATAGAAAATAAAGGAATAGAATAGAATTAAAAAAAATAGAATTAAATAGAACATAAACTCTTCTGACATTCGAATTTCAAATAGAATAAATTTGAATTTGAATACAAAAGAAAAGAATAGAATAGAAAAAAATAATAGAATAGACTATAATAGAATAGAAAAGAATAGAATTAAAAAAAACAATAGAATAGAAAGAATATAACCATTTCCCAAAATTCAAATAGAATCAATTCAAATTTGAATAGAATAGAAAATAATAGATTAGAATAGATTAGAAAATAACAGAATAGTATAGAATAAAACAGGATAGAATAGAAAGGAACGAATATAACATCTACCGAAATTCTAATTTCTAATAGAATACATTTGAATTAAAAAAATAGAATAGGATAGAATAGAAAATAATAGAATAGAAAATTATTAGAAAAGAATAGAATAAACAAATAGAAAAAGAATAGAATTCAAAAAACAATAGAATAAAATAGAATATAACCATTTCCCCAAATTTCCAGAATAGGAAGATTATTATATTCTTTCTGTTCTATTCTATTCTACTCTGTTCTGTTTTTTTGTATACTATTCTGTTATTTTCTATTCTATTCAAATTGATTCTATTTTAATTTTGGGAAAAGGTTATATTATTTATATTCTATTGTTTAATTATATTCTTAACCATTCTATTCTTTTCTATTCGAATTTCAGAAGATGGTTATATTCTTTCAATTTTATTCTATTCTCTTTTATTCTAGTCTATTCATTTCTATTCTGTTCAAATCTATGCTATTCCTTTATTTTCTATTCTATTTTATTCTCTTTGGAAATTGGAAAACTATTCAAATTTGAAAACTATTCGAATTTGAAAATGGTTCTAAACTATTTGAATCGATTCCAATTCCTAAAATTCAAATTGATTTGAATACGAATAAACAAAATGAATAAACAAAAAGAATTCTGAAAACAACTTAAACAGAATAAACACATTTAACTAAACACATTTATGTAAATAACAAATCAAAACATTTCAAATACCTGTGTGGATCATTTGCCTGCTACCATGTTTCTACCTTCCACGTTAACTGACCCTGGCTTGTTTACCAATGATGTCTTTGCCTGCCATTTTAAACCACGTTTTTGACTTCCATGTGCACGGACCTTGGCCTGTTAAGTGACAATGTTTTTGCCTGCGACTTGGACTGATCTTTTGCCTTTCAGAATAGCGTTCTGAGTACCAATGGCGTCCCTGGGGGGGGGGCAGAGGGGGCCCTGACCCCCCCAACATTATGCTGCGCCCCACCATGTGCCCCCCAAATTAAAAAAAAAAATGTAATTTTTTTTTTTACAAAAAATCAATGTCTAAGAGGGAGAGAGTCCCCAGTCAGCTCCTGTGGGTGATTCCTCCCCCCTCCCTCTGCTCGCTGACACTGCATAATGCGAGCGCTCACACAACCACGGCCACCCGATCTGCTCCTTCCCCTGCATCCTCATTGGCAGGGAGAAGAGCAAGTTGCAGGAAGGACTCCACCAGGACTCTCAGTTACTGAAAAAACAGACTGATTTCTCCCATCCTTAGGACAGGAGAACCAGCCTGTAAATTTCAAGAGATGCCAGACCAGCACTGTCAATAGCAGGGGCAGGACAGCAAAAGAGGAGGCTGGGGAACCCCACAGTGGCAGAACACCAGGGCCCGGTGGCAAGACAACATTTGCAACCATGATTGTTCTCCCACTGCTTTGGACCCTTATATTTTCTTGGTATGCTGGCGACATATATATCTTGTTTTCTGCCACCCTGGGGGGGCCCCAATACAATAGGAAGGGAGCTCACTGCAGAACATGTGAAAGGGCCCATTGTGGGGTCGTAGTAAAGGGCCCCAGGATATATATATATATATATATATATATAAAAATATAATTGCATTTTATAGTTGCCCCCCTACTTTTGTCCCTGTCCCCCCATGTGCCCCCCCTAAATATGAAAGCTGGAGACGCCACTGGTGATTACAGAAAACCGTATTTGATTTTCTGTGTTCCCAGAACAGGGTCTGGTTGCCCAGAGGCTTCAAAGAGATTTGAGTGGGAGAAGCCCCTACCCCTGTCCCCCTGGCCCTAAGTTTGATGGTCCTGGACCAATACTTTGGCTGTGCTGACCATATAGCTGCCTGTAATGACCAAGGACTTTATGGACCATGTTTCTTCCTCCTGCCTGGACCAATACTTTTGCTGTGCTGACCATATCACTGCCTCTGCATTTACTGACTATGGACAGTATTTCTGCCTGGACAACTCTGCCTGCTACCTGGACCAATCCATTGGCTGTGCTTTGGCTGAGCTGATAGTATCTCTGCCTGTACCAACTATGGACAGAATTCCTGCCTGCTGGCTGGACGATAGCTTATGCTGTCGCAGACCACATCCCTGCCTGCTGCCTGGACCAATGCTGTGGACCACTGCACTACTAAAACCACAGGTAATCTTTTCTTATCTGGTATGGACATGCTATGCGTTAGAAATATGAAGGGCCTTCAAAAATGTGATTTGTAGTCAGAAAATTATACGTGTAATTTATGCTTCTAGAATGCCTGAAGGTGCAACTTCAATGTTGGGCCTCTGTATGTGGCCAGGCTGTGTAGAAGTCTCACACATGTGGTATCGCCATACTCAGGAGGAGTAGTAGAATGTATTTTGGGGTGTAGTTGCAAGTATGCATATGCTGTGTGTGAGAAATAAAAAAAAAAATCCTTCATTTTAACAAGAATTGTGGGAAAAAATTACAACTTCAAAAAACTCACCGTGCCTCTTACTAAATACCTTGGACTGTCTAATTTCCAAAACGGTGTCATTTGGGGGGTATTTGTACTTCTCTGGCTTGTTAGGGTCTCAAGAAATGAGACAGGCCATCAGTACATTAGGTATGATCAATTTTCAATGATTGACACCATAGTTTGTAGACTATAACTTTCACACAGACTAAATAATATGCACTAATTTGGGTTATTTTTACCAAAGATATTTATCCGTATACATTTTGGTCAAAATTTATGAAGAAAAATTACTTTTTTTTTTTTTTTGCACATTTGCGCTTTTTTTTGCTTATATCGCAAAATATAAAAAACCCAGTGGTGATTAAATACCACCAAAAGAAAGCTCTATTTGTGAGAAAATGACTGAGCAATTGTCATTCAAAGTGTTAGAGCACTGAAAGCTGAAAATTGGTCTGGGCAATAAGGTGCATAAGTGCCTGGTATTGAAGTGGTTAAATAGGTAAGGGGCGGAGCCACCAGGCGACGTCACCTGGTGGCACTGCTCCCTTATGACTTCACCAAGCGGTGCAAGCTGGGTCGTGTATGCACGGGAGCGCAAGTTCCCACTGTGCAAAGATGTGAATGGGGCCTGACAGCTGAGTGTCTCCGTCCACTCCCTCTTATGTACTTGTGTAAAGATGGCCATAAACTTTGCAATCTGATTGTACAGTCTCTGAACAATTTATTTTAGATTTACCATGACTATGGAATAGGAGGACCCGCCTGAACAATCCATTTTCATTTTCATTGTTTTCTTCTGAAAATCATTTCTTTCATATAGTCAACACATGGATTTTTTCACAATATACAAAGGTTTAATATGGAAAAATATTGTAAAACCTTTAAGTATTGTAGCGCTACCCCCAGAGGAGGCCATAAATGTGATTTCTCTGCACACCTGAAGATGACACATCTTTCTCACCCAGCACTTACCAACACACCTTGAGGTATTTTAAAGAAATTATTAGGCCAAGCATAGCCTAAAAGACAAGAGGATTAACAAGCTAAAGCGATATTAGACCCAAAAAAAAAAAATGTATTATATTGCAGCTTACCAGTCATTAACTGTGATGGCTGCATACGTTTTCTTTTTTGGGGGGGGCTTTTTTCCTCTGTTTTTACCTGGTGATCTGGCCAGTAACACACCTCCTGTATTAGTGTATTAGAGAGGCACAACTCTGGAGGAATGAACACAGGAGGCACAGCACCCAGCAGCATTGTCATTGTCAGCAAAAAGCAGCATTGTCAGTTTCTAATCAGGTACAGCCAACAGTTTTTATTTCCTTTTGGGATAAAACTCTGAATAAATAAAAGCTGATCATTTTAATCACTCCTGCCAGTGTTAAGTGATTTGTCCCATCCATGTAAACTGATACTTTCTGCTGGAGAGCTTGAGTTTGTGAAAAACAGCAGACTTGCTGGCTGGATCACTAGATGATAATAGAAGTCTAAAAATGGAAACTAATACATCCCTCACATCTAATGCCCCGTACACACGGTCGGATTTTCCGATGGACAATGTCCGATCGGAGCGTGTTGTCGGAAATTCCGACCGTGTGTGGGCGCCATCGGACATTTTCCATCGGATTTTCCGACACACAAAGTTGGACAGCAGGAGATAAAATTTTCCGACAACAAAATCCGATCGCGTCAATTCCGACCGTGTGTGGCCTGTTCTGACGCACAAAGTGCCACGCATGCTCAGAAGAAATTCCGACACGGGACAGCTCGTTCTGGTAAACTTAGCGTTCGCAATGGATACAGCACTTTCGTCACGCTGCAATGTTCAAAATGGTTTAATACAGCGCACTCTCTTCTTCTTTATAATGTGACAAGAATTAAGTAGTTTTGCTGCTCATATTCACACACACTTCTCACAAACTTATTTCGTTACTATTTATCGGGATTCCCTCAATATATTTTGATTTCTCACATCTGACAACATATTTTTGTATCTTTTTTTTTTTTTTTGCCTTTAATGTAGAATCTTTTTTTGTGTTTCTCTTTTTTTTTTTTTTTTGGTGATTTTGATTTGTACTCCCGAAAATGTTTGTGTGTTTTTTGTGACAAGTTCCCACAACACCATTGATATGTTGTTCTATTTAATCTGTAGGAGATTGTTTGGTGTTGTTGTCTCTTGTTAATTTCACATTTTATGTTAGAAATGTACCTGAATCGTCACCAACAAACTGTCCTTTTTGGATGAAAACACACACAGGAGAGTAGAATTTACCTTAAAAAATTTTATTAAGGGGTCACAACTATAAAAAAACAAAGAGGGAGGCAACACTGGAGAAACTGCAGAAATTGGCGAAGCCTTGGACCCCCAGGGCAGACATCAATTATTTAAAAGCAAAATTGGTGGCCTGAGGAGTCCATATCTAAGGGAGGGCAGTCTGGTCCAGAAGTCCCAGAGATCCGGAAAGCAGCAGATGACATCTGTGTCCCCAGGCTGTGGTCATACGAGAGACTGCATCTTCCGTCAGACCAGACTGAACCCAGGGCCATCACTCTCTGGTCTTCTTTCCACACCTCCTTCCACGCGGTGGCTGTGGTGGTGGAGTTGTGGCAGCAGGAGGAGGAGGAGGAGGATCGTTGATCTCAATGACATCCGTCTTGGGTGTCAGTTCCCCACTCTTCCTCTTACGTAGGACTTTATAAATCAGGTCCTCAGAGATCCTGCGTTGGAACTCCTGCATGCCCTGCAATTTGGTGGCAGCCATGCAGGCAAAGGCCTCTGCAGAACTGGGGAAGGCTCTGAGGGACGCCGAAGCCTCCTGGATCAGCCTGTATGCAGAATCCTGCACAGGACTGGGAGTGGCCTTCCTGGCTCGTTTATGTGGCAGGCGGAGGGGAGGGACCTGAGACTCAGTCAGGCTGCGACTTGTCCCAGGCTTCTCTTGGCTGACACTTAGCCCCGCCTCCTCCTGGCTGACACTAATCCCCGCCTCCTCCTGGCTGCCACTAATCCCCGCCTCCTCCTGACTACCACATTCCACAACCTCCTCCTGGCTGAGGTCTTCCTGTGTATGAAAAAGGGACATAGTTTTAGTATTGTTTTCATCATTCACACACAATTTTCACCTCCTGACTGCTGCAAATTTAATGTTAACAAATATAACAGACTATCCTTCTGAGCCCAGCATTTTGCATTCTTGTCCCAATTTTGGGTGCCCACTACTGTCTATTGATATGTAAAACACTTTTTTCAATCAGCAATTAGTGATTAATAATAACATCTAGGAAACATCATTTATTTATTGCCCAGAAATCTGTAGAAGAATGCTATACCTGACTCCAGCTGGGCTCCTCCATCGGAAGCCTCAGCTGGTATGGAAGGAAGTGTGGAAGGAAGAGTAGAGAGGGATTCCCTGACTTCAGTGTGGTCTGACAGAAATCGCAGTCTCTCGTAGTACCACAGCCTGGGGACATAAACGTCATCTGCTGCAGCTCCGGATCTCTGGGAATCCGTGACCTTCTTGCGCTCCCTAAGATATGTGCTCCTCAGGCCACCAATTTTAGCTTTTAAATAAGGAATGGTTGCTGTGGGGACCACCGGCTTCACCAACTCCAGCAGTTTCTCCAGCGCTGCCTGCCTCTTCTGTTTGTGATTATAGTGGGGGTGTCTGACCTGCCACAGACAGGGCAGCTCCCTGTACTTGTCTATGAACAGGGGCAGGAAATTGTGGTCGTTGAACCCATCCATTTTCTCTGCAAGACACAACACAAGACAAACCCTAATGTCAGGCCAAACTCCTCTAATCTTGTTACAATATAAGCTTCCATTTCGAAGCAGTATAGGCCCAAGTTTAGATCCTACCTTCGTTAGCACGATCGGCGTCTCCGATGCTCCTTCCTCCACTCACAGATCGTACGTAAGACGCGTGCGTTACGATTTATACACACTGCGCATGCGTATAACTCCGCCCGCCCCTGAAGTTCTTTCTATTCTATTCCCCGCCCCTTTTCGTTCGGCGCAGTGGAGGAAGAGCACATGGCGGATAGACAGCAGGATCGTGCTAATTGTAGCAACGAGGAGGAGGGGGAGGAAAGGCCGGAGCCTGAAACGTCCCGATCCTGAAGGAGATTAAAGGACTCAAATATGTCCTTTGGGGAGATGTTGGAAATGGTGGACATCCTGAAGAAGGCCGACTATGATGGAAAGTATGGGCCTTACCCCAACCCCAATGTCCGAAAGGCCAAGATAATGGCGAAAGTGGTCAGAAGTCTGCACCGGAAATTCGGGGTACGACGATCGAAAGATCAGCTCAGGAAGCGGTGGTCGGACCTGAAATTACGAGAACATGAGCAGTACAGAAAGATCCGGAGAGTGCTGCAAAAAAGTAAGTATTTGTGCTGTGTTCCTATTCTTTTTGTGTTTATTACGTTCGTGCTGCTCCATGTGCTTTTAGGAACTGTTGTACAGTTTAAAATGGCAACTTTCATGTTCATGGGCACATTATTCGTTCGGATCACACATTTTTATTTCGGACGATAAAATACCATTGTTTAGGCCATATGCATTTGGCCACCATTTTGACGCCCTATACTTGGCTTCAAAGAATTGGGTTGTGTAGATGGGTTTGTTACTAGAATGAAATGCAAACTAGATTGTGTGTAAGGAGAGGACACTCAGCAGCTGTTTTCACATCTGGACACTGGAGCACTAGTGTGGGACCCCAGAACACCATTTTTATTAGGGGGCCACACAGGTGCTCCAGTGTATACTATAGGGGGGTCTCCATCTGTGAAGCTTGTACCAAACAGGTAAAGTATTGCAGCTTGACAAAGGACACTAAAAAAGCTACATCTTGGAACTCTGCTAAAATAGATAATTGTACACCACTTCCAAGCAATGTTTCATCTTTATAGTTCTGACATTAAATATCTGTGTGCTAATTATACCATTTTTGTTTTACATAGGGGAGAAAAGACTCGGAGGACACCCCTCATCCCAGGAGACCAGAGCCCCCCCCCCGGAAGAAGGGGAAATCCCAACAACACAAGATGAGCAGGAGGAAGAAGACGTGGTGGAACTAGTCACCACAACAGGTGAGTGTCTGCAACCACAGGCTCACGTAAGAGATGGATGGCGGCATTTTTTTGCAAACCTAATTTATTTTGGGGTTCCTCTCTTTTTAGGTGATCGTGAGGTTGTGGATGAAGATCCTTTCACATCCGAAAGTGCCCAGATCCTGATCAGGGAGATCATGGGGTGTAATTTACAATTGGAAAACATCAAGCAAAACATCAATGATGTTATTCCAAAATATAAAAACATCATTGATGTTTTGGGGCGAGTTTAAAGCCCCTCCAAATCACTTTCTTCTTTTGTGTGCTACAATGTGCTAAATGTTTTTGTGATTTTTCCCAAAGCCAAATTTGGAGGATGCACACAGTGTGCCAACATGTGCTATCTGCCATCACGGGAGATCAATGGAGGCATTTTGGGGGTGCAACCCCTTCCTCAATAACAAAGTAGCGGTGAAGAAGGGCTTTCTCCCCCAAAACACGTCCCTTGATCCCCCGTGATGGCAGATAGCACATGTTGACATTGTGAAATTTGTGTGCATCTTCCAAATTTGGCTTTTCCAGGGGTGATTTCCCCCCATCTGAACGCAATATCAAACACAGTTCCTAAATACTCATGTCTGATATTGCCTTCCAGTTCTACCAAATGTGAACTTTGTAAGATCAAGATTTGTGTCTTTCTTTGGGTTTTACACAGGCCTGTTTTCTATAAAATGCACATTTTGATTTTGGATAATGACACCACAAAAATTGTTATACAACAAACATGTTGGTTTGTCAGAAAAACCTTTGTTAAATGCACATGTGATTGTGCAGGTATTAAAAAGATTGTTCATCAAGAATGTGTGGATTATTGTCTCAACGCTACAACACTTTTGGGGTGATGTAATTGTTGTTTTATGAGAAAATGGGGGTAATTTCCTAAGGGCAAATCCTCTTTGCACTACAAGTGCTGTTTCAGTGCAGTTGCAAGTGCACTTGTGGTGAAAAGTGTCTTTGCATTTAGTAAATAACAGTCAACAGTGCTTTGTATAAGGTTACACAATCACGACATTTTCTGGACTCCACACATTTCTGTCAGGGTCAGCTCAAACAAACACAAGCAGTAAATGTCCACAAAGAAGAGCCTGGGGGGAGATGCCTGTCGAGAACTTCAAGTCCTGCAGGCTTCTCCCTGTGGCCAAATACCGCAAGGTAGCGACCAACCTCTGCTCCGGAGTGATGGCTTGCCTCATGCAGGTATCCTGCCTGCTGATATAGGGGGTCAGCGAAGCCAACAAACTGTGAAACACGGGGTCCGTCATCCTGAGAAAGTTCCTGAAATCATCAGGATTATTCTCACGGATCTCACGGAGCAAAGGCATATGAGAGAACTGGTCACGCTGAAGCAACCAATTCTTGGTCCATGAACTCCTCCCCACCCTGTTCATGGACTGGACTTGTGTCAAGGTCAGGACCCCAACACCAAGCCCCCGCACAGAACGAACTCTACGAGGAGTACGCATACGAAACATGGCTAGAAAACGGTCGGCTGCTCAGAACGAAGTAACAGAACACACTGAAGAACAGCAAGGCCTGTGAAGAGCGACCTGAAAACCAGTAACGAACGAACAAGAATACAATGAATTCTTGCTTGCTTGCACGCACTCAAGAGCAGATACAAACCCACAAGCACAAACTGAACGGCAGAAAACGATCTGAAAGCCACGAGTCTGAAAAAGCGCGAATCGTCTCTCACCAAACTTTTACTAACATGAGATTAGCAAAAGGAGCCCAAAGGGTGCTGCGCTTGGTTCTGAACTGGCCTTTTCTAGTCTCGTCGTACGTGGTGTACGTGACCGCGTGGTTGTCGATCGGAAATTCCGACAACTTTGTGCGACCGTGTGTAGGCAAAACAAGTTTGAGCCAACATCCGTCGGAAAAAATCAGAGGATTTTGTTGTCGGAATGTCCGAACAAAGTCCGACCGTGTGTACGCCCTATGACAATTAAGCTGCAATATAATAATTGTTTGCTTTTGGGTTTCTCCTCCCCCAGCTCTCTAAGATCCTTATGAAGCTGAGAACAGAGCGTATGTGATAACTTATAAAAAAAAGGATATTTATTATGTTTTTTTATATGTATACACAAATGCTTTACCTTTCATTTCTATTTTAAACTGAATGTTTTTTTTTACAAGGTGAGGGTTTACATATACTTTAACCACTTGACCACTGGGCACTCAAACCCCCTTCCTAACCAGACCAATTTTCAGCTTTCAGTACTCTCACACTTTGAATGACAATTACTCAGTCAGGCAACATGCTACCCATATGAATTTTGTGTCCTTTTTTTCATACAAATAGAGCTTTATTTTGTTAATATTTGATCACCACTGGGTTTTTTATTTTTTGCGCTATAAATGAAAAAAGACCGTAAAATTTGTAAAAAAAAGCATTTTCTTTGTTTCGATTATAAAATTTAGCAAGTTAGTAAATTTTCATGATAAATTTTGGGCAAAATTTAAAATGCCACATATCTTTGGTAAAAATAACCCAAATCAGTGTATATTATTTGGTATGTGTGAAAGTTATAGAGACTACAAGCTATGGTGCCAATCACTGAAAACTGATCTCACCTGATCACACCTGATGTACTGACGGCCTATCTCATTTCTTGAGATGCTAACAAGCCAGGAAAGTGCAAATACCCCCCAAATGACCCCTTTTTGGAAAGTAGACATCCCAAGGTATTTTGTAAAGAGGCATTGTGAGTTTTTTGAAGTTGTATTTTTCCCACAATTCTTTGCAACATGAAGATTTTTTTTTCTTTTTTTTTCCACAGAATTGTCATATTAACAGGTTATTTCTCTCACATAGCATATGCATACCACAAATTATACCCCAAAACACATTCTACTACTTCTCCTGAGTATGAGGATACCACATGTGTGAGACTTTTACACAGCCTGGCCACATACAGAGGCCCAACATGCAGGGAGCAACGTCAGGCATTCTAGGGACATAAATTACACATTTCATTTTTTGACTACCTCTTACACTTTTGAAGGCCCTGCAACACCAGGACAATGGCAACGTCCACAAAATGACCCCATTTTGTAAAGTAAACACCCCAACGTATATTCTATAAGGCATAATGAGTCTTTTGAACATGTAATTTTTTTCCACAAGTTTTTAGAAAACGTGGAAAGAAAATGAAAACACATGTGGGAGACTTTTCCTCAGCCTGGCCACATACGGAGGCCCAACATGCAGGGAGACCATCAGGGACATACATTTCAAATCTAATTTGACTACCTATTACATTTTTGTGAGACACTGATGTGCACTGTAGTGGCAAGGATGCAGCATGGATGAAAACTGATGTGGCATGGATGTGGCACAGATGAACAGAGCACTGATGTGGCATGGATGGGCATGGATGAGCACGGATGGAGCATGGATAAACATGGATAAGCATGGATGAGCCAGGGATAGATGGAGCATGGATGAGCACAGATGGAGGATAGATGAGTACAGATGGAGCATGGATGAGCACCGACTGAGCATGGATGAGCATGGATGGAGCACAGATGAGCCAGCTATGGATGGAGCATGGATAAGCACGGGTGGAGCATGGATGAGCATGGATGGAGCACAGATGAGCCAGGGATGGATGGAGCATGGATTAGCATGGATGGATGGAGCACGGATGAGCCAGGAATGGATGGAGCACAGATGAGCCAGGAATGGATGGAGCATGGATGAGCACAGATGGATGGAGCATGGATGAGCCAGGGATGGATGGAGCACAGATGAGCCAGGAATGGATGGAGCATGGATGAACACAGATGGATGAAGCATGGATGAGCCAGGGATGAATGGCGCATGGATGAGCCAGGGATGGATGGAGCATTGATGAGCCAGGGATGGATGAAGCACGGATGAGCCAGGAATGAATGAAGCATGGATTAGCACGGATAAATGGAGCACTTATGAGCCAGGGATGGATGGAGCATGGATGAGCCAGGGATGGATGGAGCATGGATGAGCCAGGGATGGATGAAGTAAAGATGGACACATAAATAGATGGGCACATATGGAGCATGGATGGGCACATATGAGGCATGAGGCATGTATGAGCACATATGGAGCATAGATGAGTCAGGGATGGATGAATGGATGGAGCATGGATGGGCACAGATCAGCACTGTGGGCACTCCAGAGGCAGGCCACAGCGCTGCTGCACCCAGCTCTCTCCTCTCATCGTACACTGTACCGATCGGTGCGAGGAGAGGGGAGAAGCTGCACCGGACAAGCTCTGGTTTGTTGACAAGTGATCGCTCCATCATTGGACGGAGCGATCACATGGTAAAGAGCCGCTGACATTGGCCCTTTACACCGTTCCATGACACGGCGGGTCCGGAGGACCGACGGTCATGGATTTTCCCGGGGGCGAGCGGGAGCACGATTCTGGGAGGACGTCCATGGACGCTTTCCCAGAATAAGCCGACCGCGCTGTAGCCATCTTTCGGCTATGGCCCGGTTGGCATGTGGTTAATGCAAACTAGCAATAGCATGAAAACATTACTCTGAGAGATATGGTTAAACGCTTCAATACTGGGCACTTTTACTCCCTTCCTGCCTGTCACACTTTGAATGACAATAGCGCAGTCATGCAACGCTGTACCCAAATTACATTTTTATGATTTTTTTTACTCAGTACAGTATCTTCAAATCTTTTTATCTGCCCCTGTTGTATGATTTCTGAATTGTTTAACTGCATTGCTTTAATGTATTCATCCTAACCCTAGCCCTAATCTACCACCAGTTGCCTGGCCTATTTCCTGTGTAGTGTTATAGTGTAGCATACTAATTCTTAGGTTCCACAGCTGTGATCGGCTTTCTACTTATAGTCAGGTGTGTCAGTGGGAACCAAGCAGCTTTAAGAGTCATGCTATGATTAAGGCTACCTGGATGAAACGCGTAAGCTGTTTTATCCTGTTATCACCTTGTAGCTAATAAAGACTCATACACTTGGATGTTTCGGGTTGCCCGGCTGACTATTTTCATGTGCATTTTGTATGGGTGACTGGAAGACACTTAGAGCCCGAGCACTGACCCCTCAATTCCCTATCAAGATTTATTTGGACTCTGGTTCCAGCGTTGCTTTTCCTGACTACATGAGAAACCATCCTCACCAGCGACTCCTGCAGGGGTAAGCACTACAAATGATTAAGGTTTTCTTTGCTAGTTTCACTGATGTAACTAGCATGAAGTTATTCAGTTATTTCTAAGCCTTTTCTCTCCTACTATATCATTGTTCTTAATATAACTTTCACAAAATGAATAATGCCTAGCTTCTTATGTGTGTCATTTCTATGTACATTTTCCAATTATTCTACAATTTGGGTACAAAAGGGTTGTTCCCAAAAATTCCACCAGGTGAGAGTCACATCCACTGGAAATTTGCAAGAGAATACTTTTGCTTATCAAGTGATAAAATATTTAGGATATCTATAGGATGACAAATGCTTAAATCAAGTTACTATGCATCTCATTTGAGGATTGCCTGCATCTATTTGAACTGATTCTATATCATAATATATGCATATGAGTTTGCTATTCTCAGGATATATAAGAGGCAGTGCTGATGCTGAAGATAATTTTGGACCTCTGTTCTGTTAACCTAGGTGGCTCGGAGACAATAACACAAGCATTATGGGACATACAAAGATGCTAATGATCAAAGGATTTCTAGTCTTACTTCTGTTAATCAAGACAGGTAATTTGGAGGCCAAACAAATTACATTTCAGAGTTTATTTTATAGATTGTAAAATAAGATTAATTTAGAAGGCTGCATATTTTGTATAATTCTGTAATGTAATAAATCTAGACTATAGTTAAGGCAAAAGTGCTCAGCATTTACTGCAGAAAAATGTATGTAAATCTTGAGAGTAATATAGTTTATTATAGTACCTTTTGATGATGATATTTTGGCCACTGTAGAGATTTGAGTAGAACAGCAATTAGATTTAAATGGCATAATACACTCAATACATTCAATAATACCAAATACCCTATGATCACAATTTCAGCTTCCTGTAGGAAAAATCTATGAGCTGTGGTAGATGTAATCACTAAACTATATTTATTGAATCATTGAATTTATTGAATCATTAATCATACTACATGGGGTAACTTCCATATAGTACATATTTATTCAATTATTCTTATTCTTATTATTTTAAACCTGAAATTTGCAAATTTAAAAATAGATAATACATTTTGTCCTGATAATAGGATACATATATTTTATGGAAAGTTACAGTAGACATTTGGGGAAAAGTTCACAAATAGGGGAAAAAGGTCAGAGAAAATGCACTTAATTAATAACCTACAACTTTCCTTGATTAACTTACAAAGGTTCTTACTAGCCCCAAAACTAGGACGAAGCTTATGAGAATATTAGTCCTTAGAGCATGTTAATTGGCTTTGCTTGTCAACGGATGTGTAAGGATTTCAGAGCAGAAGTGCCCAGATAATGAAGCACATGGAGTAAGAAAACTTAGACCCCTTTCATATGGGCGCCTCTGTCTTGCAGATTCTGCTTGCTCAGGGGGGGAGAGTGGATATGGACACAGTCCCGCTCTCCTCTATGGGGAAATCGAATGGAAACGGACCGCCTGTCCATTTTCATCGGATCCTATCTGATCCAACCAAGGGATGGAAAATAGGACCATCATCTGTCTGGATTTTGCGGGCAGGATCGGATGGCGGCGGGTGTCAGTGAACATGTGTCATCTGACATCTGCCGCTCCGTAGAGGAGACTGCAAGCAGTGTCGCCTTAATAACATCATGGGTCCCTGGGCTTAGTAATAGCAGCCTGCCCCAAATTACGCACCTACCTTCAAGAATTAAAGTATAAATAGTTGATAGAATTAAAAATATATTGATTAGTACTGTCAGTAAAAAATTTTAAACAATGAGAAAACATGCTATAAATCAAAGACTAATAAACACAAGGGACATAGTACGGAGGAGGCAGAAAGGCACACTACATGGGAGGTCAGGAGGGCACAGTACAGGTTTGGGACATGGCAATCCTAAGACAGCTTAGTAAAAAGCATGACTGTCCCAGCAAATGTGGGACAGTTGGCAAGTATGATGTAATGCAAGATGGTCATGGGGTCCCCACACACCTGGGGCCCCTGAGCAGTGCCCAGGGGTGCCCATGCATTAAGATTGCCCTGACTACAAGGTCCGATCAGGTCCACCTGAAAAACTGACAGGTGGACCTGATCGGAAAGCCCGTGTGAAAGGACCCTAGGAGTAAAATGTCAGTTTTTGGTGGACTGACTAATAAGTTCATTAGACGTATGTCATGTAAATGGAGAATAAGTTATTTTGTTCAGCACTAAATTCATCTTCAAAGAATGAAGTCTTTAGGGATATAGGAGTCAGCAGAAGGAATAACTTGACCTAAATAGTAGATCAACTGGATAACTAATTATCTCAACCTTTTGTGCATTGATGCACTGCAGTTCTGAAGCAGAAAACAAAGCATGTCTCAAGCATACTCTTGCTTCAGTATGTTCTAAACACAACTTACCATCACAAAGCATGCACCAATGAGCCCACTCCTATTTACAGCTTAGATCCATTTCACACGGGACAGATTTCATTCTGATTATCAGGAGATCTGTTAGCTGATCCTATACTGATTGGAGCAGAGCAGGTGGATGACACATCTGCGTCCACTCAGTTTCTGCAGAGTGGACATAGACATGGAGCCTGCTCTGCTCTATGGGTCGTCGGGAATAAACGGACTGTCTATTTACAACCGATAGATACCCTTCTTTTTTTAGCAGACCAGATCAGACCCGGAGGTAGGGGGGTGTAAATGGACAAAAATCAATTTTTATCTGCCTATCCATGCACAGACCTTCCCGTCAGGTCCACTTGAACAACCGACAGGTGGACTTGATTGGATTGCCCGTGTGAAAGGGGCCTAACTCTAATTGTATCCTGATTAAGTGCCCCTGAATAACATTCTGCTTAAATCATGGGCTCAGCATGAGTGCAGCTTTATAGTAAAAGCTCCCACCATGCATTGTTCAATAAATTGTGTCATTACTGCCTACATTATTCCAATTAATTGTCATTGTCATTGCTACCTATAGCATTCCTATTATTATACAGTTCCCAAAAATCCAGCCAGGTGAGAGTCACATCTACAGGGCACTCACAAAATAATTTTACATTTTTAAAAATTTTTAAAAACCAAAAACCAATTTACTATGCATATCATTTGAGGATTGTACTGCGTCTATTTGAAACTGATTCTGTATTATAATACATGCACATAATTTATTCTTTATTTAGGATATTTAAAAAAAGCAGCACTGATGCTGACGATAGTTAGGGCACACACTGTATGATACATGCAAAGATACTATTATCAAATTATTTTTATTCTTATTTTTGTTGATCAAGGCAGGTAATTTGGAGATTTGACCAAGAAAATTAGATTTCAGAGTTTATTTTTTAGATTGTTCAAATTGTGGGCTTGGTATGAGTACCGCTTAATAGTTATATCTCCCATCATGCATTGTTCAATTAATTAAACCATATATTAAAATACATGAATGCAGTGTTAATGATACAGTAAACTTTCAACACTCCCTATGTAATTTAGCAAAATTACATATTGTGTAAGGAGATGGCAAAACTAAACCCAGCCTTTGATTGTAAAGGGAATAACTTTTTATTTTTAAAACAACAACCATGTAACACTTACCAATGGTTTTGTACAGAACAGTCTCCATCCTTCTCTTCTGGGGTCCTTCACCTGTGCTCCTGGCTCCTCCTCCCTTACAAGTGCCCCTGTAGCAAGCCACTTGCTGCGGGGGCACCCATGCAGGTTCGATTCCAAGCTGCTACTCACTTATCACAGGCTGTGATTGATAGCAGCAGGAGCCAATGGTCTTCATATCCAGTGGGGGGGAAGAGAGAGAGAGAGAGCCGAGAGAGCTGCTGCTCTTCTGCTGAGCGCTGGATGGAGATTGGGCTCAGGTAAGTATGGGGGGGGGGTGGGGCTGCACACAGAAGGTTTTATGCCCAAATGCATAAAGGTAAACAAACTTCTGCCTTTAGAACCACTTTAAGTCATTTGAGGTTATTATTTGTACTTATTTATTAAAAGAGCACCACCATCTATTGAATAGGTATAGGCCTCTCACGCAAAAATAGAGATCCCTCTAAAGTTAGGGCAGTGTTGATCCTTTTTTAAATTCTCATGCTTTTTTCAAAAAAAAAATATAAAAAAGGTTTAGAAAGCTAAGAAAAAAGGTGCCACATATGCTAGAATCTTTTTTTTTTTTTTTAAAGATGTCCAGGTGACTCAGCATATGCCACCTTCACTGCTACCACCACCAAAAAAAAGGGGGGACTGGAGAAAAAGCATTAAGAAAAAAAATAATGCTCAATTTACAGTTGGACAGAGTAAAATATCTGCTGTTTGTATAAAGCTGGAACATATTTGGATATAAAATTACTAATAAATGCAGTTATGTATGCATTAAAAAAAAAAATCTTACATTTACAGTATACACCTACTATAAATACCTAAATGTGAGTTTATATTAGTGTTTTGTAATCCTCTGTACATCAGCACTCATACTAGAAGACTTGCAGACAATCTGGAGTCCTACACGCACAGTTTGCTGCTCTTTCACTCTCCAATTACAAGCAGAGATAGCCAGGGCTGTCTTACTGCATGGGCAGTGCCCAGGGACCCCAGGTGCATGGGGGCCCCATGATAATCTTGCATTACATCATACTTGCCAATTGTTCCGAGTTTGACAGGACAGTCACGCTTTTTTCTGGCCCAGGATGGCCATATCCTAGGCAACGACCCTGAACTTGTACTGTGCCCTCCTGATCCCAAAATTGTTCCCTTCTGCCTCCCCCATACTGTGCTCTTTGCGCTGATTAGTCTTTGATTTATGGCATGTTTTTATGTATTTTTTTAAATCAATTTTGAAAGTACTAAGAAATATATGTTTAATTTCATCAACTATTTATACTTTAATTCTTGAGAGTAGGCGCGTAAATTGGGACAGGCTGGTAGGGGCTAGAGTTGCCACCTTTTCTTCAAGTCAAACCCGAACACTTTAGTGACGCACAGCAATTTTTTTGCTATTAAATAACATTTCTAATCATATGAAGTTAATAAAAAGAGTCCACCTTTACATCAGAATCCTAGAGTTCCCCTTTTACATCTGAATCTACAGAGCTCCTCTTTTACATCTGAACTCGCAGAATTCCCTTTCACTGTAGGGGGGGACTCTGCAGACTCTGAGGTAAGGGAGAACTCTGGGGACTCTAAGATAAGGGATGCTCTGGGAACCCTGATTTAAGCGGGAACACTGAGAACTCTGATGTACGGAGAGGACTCTGATGTAAGGGGGAACACTGTGGCCTCTGGTTTAAAGGGAAACTCTGAAGTAAGGGGTGCTCTGAGAACCCTGAATTACCTTAGTGTACTCAGAGGCAGGAGTAGGAAGGGGGGAGACTTGAGTCACAGATAGGGATGGATGGTGAGCTCACTCACCCCTTGACAGTCAGCACCTCTCATCCAGATGTATCTGAGGCTGCTGGACTTCAAATTTCTGGCCCCCACTTTCCTTTTCTGAGGCACAGCGCCGGGGATTGCAGTGTGGGCAGACACAGAGGGGTAGAGGGGAGGAAGAGGTGCAGATCAAGCCCTCTCTCCTCTCCCGTCTGTGTGGGGGGAGGGGTAATTGTTAGTGCTGGCTTTGGGCAGTGTGAAAGAGAGTGTAACAGACACTCTTAGCCTACACAACTGCAGCAAGCAACCCTGCTGGGAAGCCATAATCCAGTCTGAATAATGTGTCCGGGTTTCAGGCAGTCTGAAACCCGGACGCATGATTCCAAACCCGAACTGTCCGGGTGAATCCCAAACAGGTGGCAACCCTAGTAGGGACCCCAGTGCATAATTTTGCCCAGGGGCCCATGGTGCTACTAAGAGAGCTCTGGAGACAGCATGGTGTCCTAGCTGTGCTACTTAGCTGCAGAACAGCAAAGTCAGGTGTAATTGTACCTTTTGGAAAAGCTCAGCAATGTTTGCACAGAAATAAAAATCCTCTGTAGGTAAAATCCTCCAATAGTTGTATTTCAATAGAAAACACTGTACTTTAAATAAAAGGCACTGAAAATAAGTGTACTTTAATGTAAAGAAAAAGTAAATCTACTATGCATGTTTTATTATTCTACAGCTTCATTTAACCCCCATTTTGAGAGACGTAACTAGAACCTTTAGGCTGCATTCACACCTGAGCATTTTCAGCTCATAAAACGCTCGTAAAACATTCCAAAAAATGCCTAAAAAACGCCCAACAAGCAAAATCCCATTCTTTTCAATGGCACCTGTTCACATCTGAGCGTTTTGTCACCTGAAGCAAAACGTCTGAAAAACGCTTTACGCTCAAAAAAGAACATGAGCTTCTTTGGGGCAGATTACAGGTGTTTTTCTGCTTTTTACATTGACCTGTGCAAAATCGCAGCAAAAATGCAGGAAAAATCGCAGGAAAAACATTGTAAAAACATGTGTCTTTGAAACGCTCAGGTGTGAATGCAGCCTTAGGGCCCCGATGCAGGAAACCATGAAGGGTCCCCCTGTCCTTCGGTCAGGGCCCTGCTCTCTGAGCCCCGGACCCTTCCCTCCAGGCCTGGGGTCCTTCCTACTTATCCTGGGGCCCTTTATTCCCATCCTTTATTACAGTCCCACAGTAGGACCCTCTCACATGTTCTGCGGCAGGCCTCCTTCCTGCTGTCCTGGAGCCTCTCCATGGTGGCGGAACGCCAGGCCCTGGTCACAAGCACAACCTTTGTGACCCTGGTAGTTCCACCACTGGTGTAAGTAGTTTTTTTAATTTTGTTATTTTATTTTTTTATTATTATTATCTACAATTTTTTTGTATTTATTTATTTTTTTTACAATTTTTTTCGAAGCCTCGTTGGGGGGGCTCCAGTGAAATATCAGGGGTCTAAAGAGACCTCTGATATTACACCTTTGAGACAAGGAAAGGAGATTGAGGAACAGCCCTCAATCTCCTTTGCTGCAGCCTCAGCTGCACAGAATGAATGGACAGGAATAGCTCTGTATAGAGCTTCCCATTCATTCACAAACTGGAGCATAGTAAATAGAGTTTACTATGCTTCAGTTTTAAATAGACACAGGAGAAATTGGTACCAATCACTCACTGTGTCTATTCAGAAAAGGAAGGGGCAGGTAAAATACATTTTTACTGGCTTCTTCCCCATTCTCCATCTTGTCACAGCACCTAGTGGGAGGAGAAAGGGTGAAAGCCAGCAGTGCTGCAGGGGGAGGGGGAACCAGCACACAGAGCCCGGAGGCAGCAGGGACAAGTAACCTTGATAGGAGGGGCAGCATATAAGGAACCGATGCCCTCCATTTTCCTCCTGCAGCCGCTGAATGCCTGTGGTAGAGAGGGGAGGAGAAGCAGGCTTTCAGCAGCTGCAGGAGGAAAATGGAGGGCATCGGTTCCTCTATATGCTGCCCCTCCTATCAGGTGTAGAGCCGAGTGTGACTGGGGAGCCACAAGAGTATGAGGCTGGGTCGCAGCTGTGACCCCTGTGACCCCTGTAGTTACGCCCCTATTCACACTAGTGAGTTTTCTCCTGCGGTTGCTGCTGTGATGCACTGCACAACAATGTAAAATACAGTATTCTCTATGGTGCCTATTCACACCAATGCAGTGCAGCTGCATACCATTTTTTTTTCTAAAGGTCCACCTGCTTCCTTGGTTCAATTGCAGGGCGATTTTGCCCACATAGACTTCAATGGAAACACACCAAAAACGTATGTAAAGTGCATTTACACACAGTTTAAGTATGCTTTTGACAGAGCTTTGTGTATAAAATCCACTCTACTTTCATGCTTTCATGCAACAAGCAAAAGAAGGAAAGAGGAAATAATGCAATGGAAAGCAATATAAAAGATATTGTATACGTGTCTGCATACAGACATTTACACAAGGCTTTGCACCTTACCTTCTGGTGTATGGACACATTCTGATTCAGATTTAGTGTACATTATTATTCTGAAGCTCAGATCTGCTGATGTGTTTATTTAAAAAAAACAACTGACTCATACATTATGAAATACATAAAGTGATTCACAGACTTCGTACAGTGCTCAAACTGCAATAAAAATGTTATCTTGGAATACATCTTAGAAAAGCTAGATCCCATAGTTAGCAAATTTGGTTCCAGTTTTAAATTTTTTTTTTTGACTGGCAGCAATGACAATTTCTGCATGTTCCCGGGCAAATTATGGAACGTTTAGGGTAATGCGGGCAGAAATTTGCTTGAATTGATTACGTCTTCACATAGGTTGTGAAAAAAAAATGACACCCTGCATTTGTGGATGTGCTTCTCTATTTCATTCAAATCAGATAAATAGGATTCTTTCACATGTATTCAAAAACAGGACTCTGTGCAGGCCAGTCAAGTTCCTTCACCCCAAACTCACTCATCCATGTCTTTATGGACATTTATGGTCTTAATGAAACACTGGGCTGGGGCCACAACAAGGATTAGCAACATGATCTCTCTCATGTTCCTGCTGGAGGTTCAACTCATTCCCACTGGTCCAAATCATTTGGTGGAAGGGGGATTATGGTGTGGGGTTGTTTTTCAGGGGTTGGGCCAAGGGAACTCTAAAGGCATCAGCATACCAAGACATTTTGGACAATTTCAAGCTCCCAACTTTGTGGGAACAGTTTGGGGATAGCCCCTTCCTGTTCCAACATGACTGCGCACCAGCGGACAGTCACAGGCAGCACATGTTTTAGGCCTGGTTCACACCTATGCAGTTTGCTTTTAATCTGCTTTTGCTGTGCTTTTTGCAGTGCATTTGCTTTCTTGCGTGCATGTTTTGGGCACTTTTTCCTGTGGTTTTTTTTTTGTACGCAAAATGCAAATTGTTGCAAAATCACTGCAAAAACGCACCACATGCTTTTCTGAAGCTTCTTCATTAAACTCTATTGAACCATAAACACATTGTTTTGTGTTTAAAATAGTCCCTGACCCTTTCGAAAAGCGCAGCAACTGAAAAAAGCATAGATGTGAACGTGTCCCATAAGAAACTATTTCAAATGGACTGTAGTGCGTTTCTGCAAAAAGCACTAAAAAGGTGTGAACCAGGCCTTTGACCAGGTCACAGGCTCATGATGGGATTTGGCAGCACAGGTCATTAGCCAGGTTATAGATCCATGATTAGGGCCCGTAAGCATGAACAAGAACCAGCACATGTTGTGCTGGATTTGCTGGAACTGGAGAGAGTCCCAGAGAAGGGCAACAAAACTAATAAAGGGACTGGAGGACATTATTTATGAGGAAAGGTTGCAAGTACTGAACTTATTTCTCTCTGGAGAAGAGACGCTTGAGAGGGGATATGATTTCAATGTACAAATACCATACTGGTGACCCCACAATAGGGATAAAACTTTTCTGAGAAAGGGAATTTAATAAGACACATGGCCATTCACTAAAATTAGAGGAAAAGCGGTTTAACTGCGTAGAGGGTTCTTTACTGTAAGAGCGGTATGGATGTGGAATTCTCGTCCACAGGTGGTGGTTTCAGCGGGGAGCATCGATAAATTAAAAAAACTATTAGATAAGCTCCTGAACGACCACAACATATAGGGATAGACAATGTAATACTGACATAAAATCACACACATAGGTTGGACTTGATGGACTTGTGTCTTTTTTCAAACTCGCCTACTATGTAACTATGTAACTATGTAACATGTTCTTGTTCTGGTCACAAAACAGGACAAGCAGTACATGTGCAACTTTAGGTCACAAGTCATGTTATGGTACCACAAGTCAAAAGCCGATTTGAAAGCAGCACAGGTTCAGCATATAGGTACTGTGAACACATGGTTAGGTAGATAAGCAGCAAAAGATTATAAAAAAGAGACAACACCAAGTACCACCTATGCTAAAAAAAAAAAAAAGAGGGCACTGCTGATCCCAGGGTGAGGTAAAGAAGACAGCAGATATACATGTAAAACTTATGTAGGGAGATTTGTTTCATCTCTGTTTATCATCTGAGGCTATTCACTTCACTGGGTATATGTGAGGGTTTACATCCACTTTAAGGATTGATAAGTTGCATAATGTTACATTTTTGGTTTTGGGTTTAATACCGTTTAATATCTAAAAAATGGCACTATACCTTAGCATGCATGCATTGGGACATTGCACATTGCATGCCTCCAGACGTGGCTGGAGTCCAGGCTACATCTGCCATTTATCTCACTTCATACACATGGGTCTGTTTTATGATGTGCGGCTTATGGATCTTTTTCTTTGACATTGCTGAAGCTTGGAGCTAGGATGAGCTCCCTGTCCCTGCCTGCATTCACAGCGGTTTAGTTGGACTTTACCTCTCTATCTGAGCGGCACCTACATTTTGTCTTTTTATGCATTCGGACACCTCGATAAACATGAAAAAACATCACTAGTGATATATACATTTACAAATTAAATCCTTTACAAAAATATTAGAATTTATAGTTATTAAAGATTGTATACATGTCTAGCAGATAGGCCAAAGTCCAACTACAGATAATCCATATGAAAAAAATATATTTGAGAAACAGTCTTTAATTAAAGGCCATTTATGCTTAATTTCCCTTATTAGAATGTAAGGTAATCATTTTCTATTCACCTGCATGAATACCTAGAACCAGTCCTTTAATTTTAAAGCCCAATACCATCAGAAAATGGAAAATGGATGGTGGATGGGAGGAGGGGGGGAGGGAGGCCATAGAAGAGTGATGGTAGGAAAAAAAAACACCAAGTGGTTCATCAAGTCTGCTCCATTTTTTTTTTTTTTACTTTTTTTGTCTGAGTATAGATCTATGTTTGTCCCAAGCATGTTTGAATTTACTTAGTATTGAGTAGAAGTCTATTCGAAGCATTAGCTACTCTTTCAGTAAAATAATACTTTCTAAGATACATTTTGTACTTTCCTCCTGCTAGTCTAAGGTTATGTCCCTGTGTTTGTGATCTTGGTTTCATTTTGAAAATGCTGCCCTCCTGAATCTTATTAACCCCATTGATGTATTTGTAGTTTTCATGTCTCCCTTTTCCCTTCAGGGAAGAACAGGCTTACCTGTAGTGAGAGCAAGCATTTGAATTGTAGCTAGGAGGCGGAGCAGTGACACCAACTTTTCAGAACTTCAGTCTTCTCAAAAACTGTGACACCCTTAGTATGACATGCAGGCATATCAAGGAGCAGGACTGAGTCAATCACAATGTAGCATGCATTTCTTTGTAAAAAATGAAACCAGGTAAAACATTATATGTGCTAGATCTTTTAAAGATCTGTTACTCTGGCAGTGTTTATGAACACATGTATGTACAATATATTTTAAAAACTGTTTATTAAGATTCCCTTTTTTGGACAATGAAAAACAGTATGCATAATAGTTAAAAATTATTTTACTGTGGCACTAATTTGTAAATATATAACTAAATCACTTTTTATATACAGATGCTCAGACCTCTCCTGGAAGCACCACAACCCCTGCCATAAGCACTGTAACCTCTGCTGGAAGCACCACAACATCTGCTGGAAGCACTGCAACCTCTGCTGGAACCACTACAACCCCTGCTGGAAGCACAGCAACCTCTGCTGGAAGCACCGCAACCCCTGCTGGAAGCACCACAACCTCTGCTGGAAGCACCGCAACCCCTGCTGGAAGCACCACAACCTCTGCTGGAAGCACCGCAACCCCTGCTGGAAGCACCGCAACCTCTGCTGGAAGCACCGCAACCCCTGCTGGAAGCACCGCAACCTCTGCTGGAAGCACAGCAACCCCTGCTGGAACCACCGCAACCTCTGCTGGAAGCACAGCAACCCTTGCTGGAAGCACTGAAACCCCTGCTGGAAGCACTGCAACCTCTGCTGGAACCACTACAACCCCTGCTGGAAGCACAGCAACCTCTGCTGGAAGCACCGCAACCCCTGCTGGAACCACCGCAACCTCTGCTGGAAGCACCGCAACCTCTGCTGGAAGCACCGCAACCCCTGCTGGAAGCACCGCAACCTCTGCTGGAAGCACAGCAACCCCTGCTGGAACCACCGCAACCTCTGCTGGAAGCACAGCAACCCCTGCTGGAAGCACTGAAACCCCTGCTGGAAGCACTGCAACCTCTGCTGGAACCACTACAACCCCTGCTGGAAACACAGCAACCTCTGCTGGAAGCACCGCAACCCCTGCTGGAACCACCGCAACCTCTGCTGGAAGCACTGCAACCCCTGCTGGAAGCACTGCAACCCCTGCTGGAACCACCGCAACCCCTGCTGGAAGCACTGCAACCTCTGCTGGAACCACTACAACCCCTGCTGGAAGCACAGCAACCTCTGCTGGAAGCACCGCAACCCCTGCTGGAAGCACCACAACCTCTGCTGGAAGCACCGCAACCCCTGCTGGAAGCACCGCAACCTCTGCTGGAAGCACCGCAACCCCTGCTGGAAGCACCGCAACCCCTGCTGGAAGCACTGCAACCCCTGCTGGAAGCACTGCAACCTCTGTTGAAAGCACCGCAACCCCTGCTGGAAGCACTGGAACCCCTGCTGGAAGCACCGTAATCCTTCCTGGGAGTGCTACCCCTGCTGGAAGTACTGTAACCTCTGCTGGAAGCACCGCAACCTCTGCTGGAAGCGCCATAACCCCTGCTGGAAGCAATGCAACCTCTGCCAGAAGCACCACAACACCTGCTGAAAGCACCACACTCCATTCTGGAAGCACTGCAACAACTAATGGAGTCACCACAAACCCTGGTGGAGCCACCAAAGCTTCTGACGGGAGCATCACAAGCCCTGGTGGGAGCCTCACAAGTACTGGTAGAATCACCCCATCACCTGCTGAGCTCCTTAATGCTGGTAAGCATGTTTTATTCTGTGATGTAACAAAAGTGCAATTTGCCCATGAAAACTGTTATTTGGAATAATAATAATATGATAATGATAATAATGATGCGAATGGTTACAATAATAATAAGATGCAATGACGCAGTCTCAGTTGTTTGCTTTTTCTTCACAAAAATGGTTCACTCAAGCAATATTACAAGTCTAGGCTATCCTTATTAATGGTTGATGGAATAGTATATGTTATCTTATATTTCACTGCTATGATGGCAAGTTTCACATTTCCAGTTATACTATAATATACAACAATCCATCATGATTTCAAATGTCAAAAAATATTTACCCTCCAAGAGAATTTACAGGACAACAGATAAATATACTGCTAAAATACACAGGTATTCACTTCCAATATAATACATATTCAACTATATTCAGCCAATCCCGGGATTCCCACACCTCTGCCACACTGCACAGCTAGGCAGTCAACACAGATTTTTTTTTTTTGTAGCTTTCTGTGTTTGCACTACCATTCATCAAACAGTTTTTTAAGATTATTTTTGTCAGCTTATTTGCTAGCTTGGTAAAGTTATTCAGTTAAATTTTCATCTACTATACTGCAGAGTATACAATAGAAGAGGAGAGCAAAGGGTTGACCTCATCTGTGCATTGCTGCAGCTTCACTATTCAATCACAGGTTGGGATAAGGGACCATACTGTATTGCTTTCATTGCATTAGAATAAAAACTTGATCCTAGCAGTGCTATATTTCAGGGATAGGCTTAAAACAAGTTACCTGACCAAGATTACATTTTTTTTTGGCTAATAAGGCTACTTGTGTTTGTTTTCTTTAATGGTCCATCCTCACCATTTGTGCTGGGCTGTCCAAGGCAGCACATGTGATTGGGTATTCTTTGCAAAGTGAATTTATGCCACGTTAACTAAGCTAAGTAACAATTTCTTGTGCAAAGTGAACATGCTCTGCTCCTTTAGTAAATCAATTTTATTGTGCTAAAGTGGTTGTATGCCCAAAAAACTGTAAGGCAAAGGCATAATGAGCTAGTATGCACAGTATACAAGCTCATTATGAAATACTTACCTTAGAACGAAGCTCCCACAGGGCTGCCCAGTCACCTCTGAGGGAGCTGATATGTTCCCTTGGCATTTCCTCCGGGTTTGCGGCTCCGGCGCTGTGAGTGTAAATTATCCCATTTACAAGGAGCAGATAAAAGGTCCAGAGTTTATTTCAAGTGTGCTATTTGCATTCGGAATCTGTTGCTGTCAGATGAGACCAAGGTCAACTTGTACCAGAGTGATGGGAAGAGAAGAGTATGGAGAAGGAAAGGAACTGCTCATGATCCAAAGCATACCACCTCATCAGTGAAGCATGGTGGGGGAAGTGTCATGGCATGGCCATGTATGGCTGCCAATGGAACTGGTTCTCTTGCATTTATTGTGATGTGACTGCTGACAAAAGCAGCAGGATGAATCCTGAAGTGTTTCAGGCAATATTATCTGCTCATATTCAGCAAAATGCTTCAGAACTCATTGGACGGTGCTTCACAGTGCAGATGGACAATGACCCGAAGCATACTGCGTAAGCAACCAAAGAGTTTTTAAGGGAGAGAAGTGGAATGTTATGCAATGGCCAAATCAATCACCTGACCTGAATCTGATTGAGCATGCATTTCACTTGCTGAAGACAAAACTGAAGGGAAAATACCCCAAGAACAAGCAGGAACTGAAGACAGTTGCAGTAGAGGCCTGGCAGAGCATCATCAGGGATGAAAACCAATGTCTGGTGATGTCTATGCATTCCAGACTTCAGGCTGTAATTGATTGCAAAGGATTTGTAACCAAGTATTAAAAAGTGAAAGTTTGATGGATGATTGTCCCATTACTTTTGGTCCCTTAAAAAGTGGGAGGCACATATTCAAACTGTTGTAATTCCTACACCGTTCACCTGAATTGGATGTAAATATCCTCAAATTAAAGCTGAAAGTCTGCAGTTAAAGCACATCTTGTTCATTTCATTTCAAATCCATCGTGGTGGTGTATAGATCCAAAAAGATTAGAATTGTGTCGATGTCCCAATATTTATGGACCTGACTGTACGTAAGCTACAGGTCCCATCAAGGCACCCCATTTTCTGTAGTTCCTAACTCTAAATTCTGAGATTCTCCACAATGGAAGCACAAGCATTTTAATGAATAGGCAGGGGGCAGGTGAGCCTGGAAGGAGCCCATCCGTCCTTAAAGGTACAGGGGTACAGTGAACACCCAGCACATTGCACTATGGCAGCAAAGGTGTCAGTGCATTGCCTGACCAATATATTAAAGATACAAAAAAGTGGTCACTGCCCCCCCACCTATAACTGGTCTTTGCAGCAAGGAGCACTGGAAGGGCAACATATGTCAAACAAAACCAAAGAAAATTCCAAGCTCAACTTATCAATCAGTCTGCGACCAACCGACTTGACCTGTCTAACAATATGCATTAAGAACAGGGGTTTAGTCTGCACACATTTGCAAATACATGCGTAAGCTACAGGTCCCGTGAAGACACTCCATTTTCTGTAATGCTAACTCTAACTTCTGAGAGTCCCCCATTTCATTGGTTTTGTTTGACATGCATCGCCCTTCCAGAGCTCCTTGCTACAAAGACTAGTTATAGGTGGGGATAATATATTAAATGTGGTAGGTGTAGCAGCTGTCTTTTTTCAGACTAGTGCAAATAAAGAATCATAACTGTTGATCCTGCCAGAACCTTTCTGTGTGTAGAACTGAAACCTCAAACAAAGTTTTCAATTTTCCTAGTTCTCTTATGTGAAATACAAAACACCTCCCACTATGTGGAGATGATAGGGGAAGAAGTTTGTAGTCCAAATGATTAAAGCATCCTACGGTATTTACACAGCTTCTTCATGGATACAGTGCAGAAAGTGAGTGTAGCCACCATATGCTAAGAAGTGTGTTATTAGCAGGAGGAAAATAAAACAAAGCCTGATAAAAGAAATCTAATGCAACCACCACATCCAAGACCAGGCAAGCTACAATATAATACATTTTTGGTTCTCTTTAAGCATGAACGAGAAAATCATAGTGCAGGTAAGAATTTCATAATGAGCTAGTATGCAATGCATACTAGCTCTTTATGCCTTTGTCTTGTCTTTTTTTTTTCAGAGGTTTACAACCTCTTTAAAAGCCACATGTGTTGAAGTCAAGGGGGAGAAAGATAAAATCTGAACATTTTCCTGCCCTCTCCCACCTCATAAACATGCTTAAGTTTTTTTTTTTTAAATAAACCTTTCTGTTTTTATTATGTACCATAGTTTAGACCCAGGGATGTCATCACTGAGTCTTTGTGTTTCTTTATGCAATACTTACAAATATTTCTAGGTGGTAGGGCATTCATACAAGAGAAAGTATCACTTTGTCCTGGACGAAGTCTCTCTAAAAATGTTCAAGTTGGGAACAGGAGGTGAGTGCTGGTGAAGCTAAAAAATAATTTAATGGCAATATACATATATACCGTATTTATCGGCGTATAACACACACCCCAATTTAAGAGGCAAGTTTCAGGAAAAAAAGCATTTTTTTTTTAATAAATCACTTTTAAGCAAAATAAGGTCAGTAAGCATCAGTGCAGCCTGATCTGTGCCCATCTGCAGCTTTCCATTTACTTCTCCTATGTGCTCTTAACTGACCCCAATGTGTTGCAAGCATTTAGGTGTGACTTGCCTCTCAACCACTCCACCATCCAGCAAGAATTAGCCAGTTAGCGGGAGATGTGCCAGTGATCCCAAACTAGCCAGGGATGCCATGCTTATTCTCTCACCTCTGTAGAGCACTGGAATCTCTCCCACTTCTGTCAAATACATCTGATTACTGCCCTGAAACCATCATTTAATCTGTGAATGCATGCGGCACTGGAAGTTTCTCCACTGTAGTTAAGCTTTCCTGAACAACCGAGCTGAGCCAAGTGCCGAACGCCGTGCCGAATGCCGAGCCGTGCCAAGCCGAGCGCCGAGCCAAATGCCGAGCCGTGTCGAGCGCCGTGCCGAATGCCGAGCCAAGCCGAACGTCGAGCCGAATGCCAAGCCAAGCGCCGAGCTGAGTGCAGATGACGGCTCAGTGATTTCTGGCGGCACTCGTCCCCCTCCTTCCCCTCCGAGATACGCTGTTGGCGTATAACACGCACTCGCGATTTCCCCCATATGTGTTATACGCCGTTAAATACGGTATGGTTTTTTAATTCTTTAAGGCCTTGTTCATATACTATAGAGTATGTTTGGCTGCACAGGGATACACAGGTGTTCCATGCATTCCCAGACATCCCAACCTGCGAAAACTCATTTCAGGGAGGTGACAATACCCCCCCCCCAATCATCACCACAGCCACCACTAATTTAACACAACTAGAGGATGATGCTAAATAAATGGTCCCTGTGGATGTCACCTGCTAAATAAATGGTCCCTGTGTAGAGAATATGGCCCCTGCAGTGCTGACTCAGTGTCCTAAAATGGTCCCTGCTTAGACTTGGCAAGCTGTGACTCACTGCTCTCTGGAATCATCCTGAGTGACACATGATGAGTGATAAGTGAGCTAAGAGATGTGGTGAGAGAGTGACACACAGTGATACTCAGTGTCACTGTGTCACTCTATCCACACTCTGCAGAACTTACACACTTTGGAGGACCAGCCTGTGCGCACCAGAGTCAGTGAGACTCCTCCCTCCTCATACCGATTGGTCTTCCTGGCGAGGACGTCTGTCATAACTCATCACATCCAGCCACTGGACGGGTTCGCACGACTGGCAGTTGCAAACTGTTGCACGGTCTGCCAGCTTACACACTGACAGCGACACTGGCTCTGTCACACCTGGCTGGCACACTGCATGATGATTCAGGGTATCTGATCCGCCGCCCACCGAGTGAATGGAGTACGGTGGCCGCTCGGGCTGCTGTGGCTGAGTGACAGGCTCAGCCGGGATATCGAGCGGCACTCGCGGTTGTCCGGCAGCCCGCAGTCAAATGCGGGAGACTCCCATCACCTCACGGGAGACTTGGGATGTCTGCATTCCTGTGCAGGCAGTCCCATTCATTTCAATTGGAACGAAGAGGCTGCACTGACACAGCCGTTGCTCCCAATTAGAGAGCCTTGAGAGTGTGGGTTTGCAGCCTTGAATGCACACAGTGTGTGTGTGTGGGGCCATGCACCCATACAGCTGCCAAATTGGAAACAGTGGCTGTGTCCGTGCAGCCACTGCATCCCAACTGACATGAATAGCACTGCCTGCACAGAACACCTGTATATCCCTATGAGGGCAAACATAGCTCTCGCACAGGCATATGTTATAGTACTCCCATGTGAGCAAGGCCGAATTCTTGTCAGGACTAAAAAAAAATGACTTTTTGAAAGTCCTTTTTTAATCATGTAAATTATGGAACATTGCATGCTAACCAGTTCACTTGTATAGATTCACTAACTAGTTTGGAGATCTCTGTTTTATAACTTAATATTTTTTTTCCCCCTCTATGCCAGTCCTTATATATGATGTAATAACATCTTTTTAATGTTTTTTTTCTAGTTTTATATTCTTACTGGAAGGTCATCCTTTTATGTTTGGGAGCCATTCTAGCCTTTTCGTTGTTTGCATACGCTGTATTTAGGGTAAGCACACCATTCTAACTATATACATATTTTTTGTTGCCATGAATAGAAATGTATGATATTTTTTGTAGATATTTTCTTTATTAATTCATTATGTAGACAAAAAAATATTAAATTAAGAAATTTGTTTTTTATTATTATTATATAATTAAGAAAAACATTTTTGTTAAGTAAATGTATAAATGTAAAATGTTGTATAACAATCTCAACAGTAATTCAACATCAGGATAGCTCTCATATAGCACAATACATGTAGAATTACCTCCCAGTACCACAAGGAAGATAAGGCATGTGTGCTTATTCACTGTGTTGTGCTGTCAGCAAATAATCTTAAAACATTTAGGCACACCTACTTGCTTTGCTGTGTTACAGCAGCCCTTTCATGGTGTGTTTTGCTGCATTAACCCAGCTCCGTTATGAAAATGCATTGGATTGCCACACAAAGTGAATGACACAGCATCGCATTCCATTCTGCTTGGTGTGCTGCTGTGCTTTGTGGTATTGCACATGTTTTACTGCATGAACAAGCCCTTAGTGTATTCACTTAGTGGTCCCTGAAGAAGCCTGTTTATAGGGATAAGGGATGTCACACCCAATACAAGGTGTAACAATCGCCACTTGTTTTTATGAATATCACAGGGATATATTAATAATGGTGCCGCTGGTTGTAGTCTAGCAAACTAGGCCTCTACCGCTATAGGGCTCATTTAGTCACTAGTTATTAAGTCTCTATGCAAAGCTAATTGGAAATATCTTATATCCTGTTTTGGCATGGTGGCTGCTTGGTTGGTTGGTTGGTTAGATCAGGGATCCCGAGAGCCAGATGTGGCCCTTTGCTAGCCTTTATCCGGCCCTTGGGGCACTACTCTTCCCAATGATATGAGGTACTATTTCTTCCACTGACAACAGCAATGAGGCACTATTTCTTCCACTGATACCAATAATGGGGTACTACTCCTCCTACTGACCATCAACCCTGAGGCCTTTTTTATTTCTCACTGATGACATTTTCTACCCTCACTGGCCACACTCCAGCCCTCGTAAAGCCTAAAAGACAGTAGACTGGCCCTTTGTTTGAAAAGTTTAGAGACCCCTGGGTTAGATGAAGGACATATGGGGAATCATAAGTTGGGGGTGGAATCATCAAGCTACACAGGACCTTCAAGCAAAACTTTCATTGCTCATGAATTCTTATCTTGCTAGCTACAAGCATTTCAAACTGCAGTTCTATACCTTAGAAGTTCTCTTATTACTCCCTATAGTCATTTTAAGCTCTTTTTACATCTCTTATCAATTTTCTTCTTGTTCCCTACAGTCATTTCGACCGATATTTGCCAGAAGCACTCCAACCTCTTTTAGACCAAATCGTTCCGTCTAAGAGGCATGTGTACCGAACCAAAGAAGGAGAGAATACTGCACAAATTATCCTTCGTCAATGCTCAACAATATGGATATGGGTGCCGTACATAATATGGGTGGTCATTAGGGGATGAATACAGGAAGATGTCACAATGAATAGGAGATTCATTTTTAAATAACTGATTATGTTTCAGCACAGTATTTTAGCTGGAGTCTCACACCTTTTTACTCTCTTTATAGTCATGTACAGATTATGTAATGCATTTTAACACTGGTGCCTATTGCACTTTACAGTCATAGTCATTAGTACGATATCTATCTCAATATCTTTTTCAGCAACTTCAGCTGGGATTTAAGTAATACCTTTTCTATAATAAACCTTTAAAAGTCCAAGTTTATATTCACTCTGTGATTGAAAGGTATCCACCCAAAATTCCCAAATGTGTAACAGCAGGGATAAACTGTGAGTAGTTCATTTGATCTACTTAATTAGATGGAATGTATAGTGAATTTATACATAGTTTTTTTTCCTTATTAATGGTGGTCTAGAATAGAAAAAAAAAAAAAAACTTTTTTTTTAAGTAGCATGCCTCATATAATAGTGATACTTTGAGGTTGAATTCAAACAAATTCTGTGCCATCTATTATTTGTAAAACAAAGATTAATAGTAGAGTTTTGTACTGTGTTAGTCATCAATTAACACAGAAAATTTCAAATTTAGGTGATACCCTTTATTGCCTAATTTAAGTTGTAAAAGTGCAAGCTGAAGAAGAGATCTAAGAGATCAAAGCGGTGTTCCAGCCAATTTTTTTTTTTTTTTAAGTCAGAAGCTGCAAACACTGTAGCTGCTGACTTTTAATAAGGACACTTACCTGTCCAGGGAGCCCGCAATGTCAGCCCCCCCAGGCCGATCCGTCCATCGGATCGGGTGCATGCGCCGCCATTCTAACTAATGTATACCGGCAGGGGAGCCCTGCGGCTTCACTGCCGGTTTCTGACTGCGCATAAGTCGCAGAAGAGGATGTGACTTCCTCGGCCGCGCCCCGGCTGGATCGGAAGTACTCTTAGTACTTCCAAAAACGGTAAGTTAGACAGTAAAATTTTTTTTTTAAATACTCCAAAATGAGGGGTGGAGAGGTGGTCCTTCGTTTAAGACCACCTCTCAAAACTGGGTGGAACTCTGCTTTAAGAAAGCTTGCATCTTATACACAATTGTGTGTGTAGTTAATTTATATATAAAGCATCAGTTTAAAAACTTAGCTACTGTAGATAAATAAATAAATAAGCCAACTATCTTAGTTACTCTTTGTAAAGTGTTTCTAAAAAGAAAAATATATTGCATCCTTTATAGAAGGTTAACTCCAGCCAAACAGCTAAATATAAAGCAATTATAAATCATTCAGTGCATTTCCAAATGAAATTTGTGTACGTATTTGAAACTGTATTGCTATCAGGCCTCTATTATCCCCTGCACAGCAGCTATCAGACTGACCAAGGAATTCCAACACAAGTACCCACTCAGGAATCTGCTGCAACAGTGAACATCCTGACAGGAAGATAGAGCAGAGTGATAACTTCACTGTCAAATCAGCAGGCTGGAGGTGTATTCTTTACCAAACTCTGCTTCTTCTATGGTCAAGAACCTGGCTATGCTGTCTGACAGGGAACTGGAACCCATAACTGACTGTAAAAAATAAAAATCATTAGGCTGGTAAAGCAACTTGACTGTGTATTTAGCTATGTGCAGGCTCAGTAATAATCGAAAGGCACTATTTAAAAAAAGTTCATGTAATGCTTTATGGTTGAAACTTTACTATTCACTCATATCTACTTACGGTATGTTATATTAAATGTATAAAGACCTGTTATATAATATAGCAATGTCAACAATTATTTAAATATTTGTACCATAAGGCGTCCTTCAGAATGGTGCGTAAAAGCCATTGTTGTAACATAAATAAACTCTTTAAAACACATTTTTATTGTAATTTTTTTTCTTAATACAACCTCTGGCAAAAATTATGGAATCACCAGTCCCTGAGGATGTTCCTTCAGTTGTTTATTGTTGTGGAAAAAAAGCAGATCACAGACATGGCCAAAAACTAAAGGCATTTCAAATGGCAACTTTCTGGCTTTAAGAAACACTAAAAGAAATCAAGAAAAATAATTGTGGTGGCCAGTAACAGTTAGATTTATAGAACAAGCACAGGGAATAAATTATGGAATCGCTCAATTCTGAGGAAAAAATTATGGAATCACCCTGTAAATTTTCATTACAAACACTAACACCTGCATCAGATTAAATCTGCTTGTTAGTATGTAGGTAAAAAGGAGTGATCACACCTTGGAGAGCTGTTGCAACAAGTGGACTGACATGAAGCCTGGCTCCAACACCAGAGATGTCAATTGAAAAAAAGGAGAGGATTATCAAACTCCTTAAAGAGGGTTAAATTATCACGCATTGTTGCATAAGATGTTGGTTGTTCACAGTCGGCTGTGTCTAAAACATGGACCAAATACAAACAACATGGGAAGGTGGTTAAAGGCAAGCATACTGGTAGACCAAGGAAGACATCAAAGCGTCAAGACAGAAAACTTAAAGCAATATGCCTTGAAAACAGAAAATGTACAACAAAACAAATGAGGAACAAATGGGAGGAAACTGAAGTCCACATCTGTGACCGAACTGTAAGAAACCGTCTAAAGGAAATGGGATTTACATACAGAAAAGCTAAAAGAAAGCCATCTCTAACACCTAAACACAAAAAAACAAGGTTACAATGGGCTAAGGAAAGGCAATCGTGGACTGTGGATGATTGGATTTCTGTCTTGACGCTTTGATGTCTTCCTTGGTCTACCAGTATGCTTGCCTTTAACCACCTTCCCATGTTGTTTTTATTTGGTCCATGTTTTAGACACAGCCGACTGTGAACAAACAACATCTTGTGCAACACTGCGTGATGATTTACCCTCTTTAAGGAGTTTGATAATCTTCTCCTTTTTTTCAATTGACATCTCTGGTGTTGGAGCCATGCTTCATGTCAGTCCACTTGTGCAAACAGCTCTCCAAGGTGTGATCACTCCTTTTTACCTACATACTAACAAGCAGATTTAATCTGATGCAGGTGTTAGTGTTTGTAATGAAAATTTACAGGGTGATTCCATAATTTTTTCCTCAGAATTGAGTGATTCCATAATTTATTCCCTGTGCTTGTTCTATAAATGTAATGCCGCGTACACACGAGCGGACATTACAGCGGACTTTGCCCGGCGGACTTTTCGATGTACTTTCCGACGGACTTTCTGAATGAACGGACTTGCCTACACACAATCCACCAAAGTCCGTCGAATTCATATGTGATGACGTACGACCGGACTAAAACAAGGAAGTTCATAGCCAGTAGCCAATAGCTGCCCTAGCATGGCTTTTTGTCCGTCGAACTAGCATACAGACGGCGGACTTTTCGACCGGACTCGATTTCAACGGATAAATTTTAAACAAGTTTCAAATCTAAGTCCGTCCAACTTTTGAGAAAACAAAGTCCGCTGGAGCCCACACACATCGAATTGTCCGACGAAATCCAGTCCGCCGGGCAAAGTCCGCCGTAATGTCCGCTCGTGTGTACGCGGCATTACTGTTACTGGCCACCACAATTATTTTTCTTGATTTCTTTTAGTGTTTCTTAAAGCCAGAAAGTTGCCATTTGAAATGCCTTTAGTTTTTGGCCATGTCTGTGATCTGCTTTTTTTCTACAACAATAAACAACTGAAGGAACATCCTCAGGGACTGGTGATTCCATAATTTTTGCCAGGGGTTGTAAAATGTCTTCTTGATTTTTTCTCTTGTAATACTAAAAAATATGCAAAAAAAAGCAACCAAAGGTGATTTTTTTTTTTTTTTTTGATATTTTCATTCTCAGTTTATCAACGGTGCAGCAAAATTCAGGGGTTTGAATTGTACAGCGAAGGTTAAAGAGCACAGTGAGGTAAGGGGACTATATAGTGTATAGCATAGCTTAAAGAGTGTAGTGTGGTAAGGACTATGTATATAATGTAAAGAACAACTTACAGAGTGCCGACAACAGGAGTATTTCATGTCCAGTACAGCTTACTGTGTGCAGAGGTCAGGAGTATGTCAGGGATATACATTGCGGGACCCCTTATACCGGTGGTCAGTGGTCAAGTGTACCCTGAAGTTGGTGGTCAATGGTAAAATGCCCCTATTACTATTTGTCAGTGGTGAGTGCTCACTTATATTGCAAGTTAGTAGTAAATTACCCTTACATTGGTGGTCAGTCATTAGTGTTCACTTTCATTTGCAGTTATTGATAAGTGCCTCCTTTCATTTGTTGCTAATGGAGAGTGCCCTATTTCATTGTCAGCCAATGATAGGTTCCCCCGTTTTAGGCCATAATAATAGGTGTCCCCTTTCATTTGTGGCCGGTGTGAAATATCACTTTTTATTGGCTGACATTAGAAAGTGCTTCTTTTGACTGACTGCCAGTGGCGAGTGCACTCTTTTGTTGGCAGTTAGTCAAGAGTGTGTCATTTCATGGACTGTCAGTTAGGAATGTCCCCTTTTATTGACTGTCAGCGGATAATGGCTCCTTTCATTGATGGTTTGTGGTGAGTGTCCCCATTCATTAGTGATTAATAGTGAGTGTCCATATTCATTGGCTCCAGAATAACATATTTAAAGAAAAAAAAGTTAATGTAATGCTTTATGTTTGAAACTTTACTATTGTTTGAAATGCTTTATGTTTGCTTCATCACCAGACGTAGATGAAAGAGTCCAGCATACTCTTGTTTGTAAAAAAAAAAGTCATATAACAACAGCCAATGCATTTTAGGGGCAACACCTCTCCCCCTTCCTCAGGACTACAAGAATAAACAGAAAACATAATTATGATGATGAAAAAGTATGTCTAAATATGGATTTGTGTAGGCCACAAATTCTAGAACATCCCATAACAACAGCAAACTTGTCACATGAACTTTAGTTGTCTTAAATAAATTCAAAATTTAAAAGATATGAATAATATAATTTGTAAAACACCAAATAAAGAAAGTAGATATATTAAAAAAAAATTATACGAATTTACCTAAAAAAATAACATTTGCAAAATCGTACTGGAAAACCAAGCTCTTAAAATCGGACTAGTTGGCTACTACAGCAAAGACTTAACCGCACTAGAGGACAAAGCTGCTAAAATAAAAACGAATTAGCTCTGAAAATAAGTAGAAAAAAAAAAAAACACAAAGCGACCAAACGGCTGAAATAAGACTAAATGGCTGTAAAGAAGAAAGAAAGTGGCCGCACACTGGAACGAGAAGTTTGCTTGACAGGAAACTTCATTGTCGCATGCCAGACAGATGATACAGGACCAAGGTTAACGTTTCACACAGATATGCCGTGCTTGTTCACAACATTGGTGTGGCTCCAACTTCAGTTACTTATAAAGTGCACCCAAATCAAACCACACCCAAAACAACCCGTGTAGAAGAATAATCACATACATCAATTAAAAGCATTTCATAACCTAGTGACTAGAAAATGAAACTTCAAAGGAACCCCATTAGAAGAATAGACAGGAAAAATAAATAATACAAGTAAAAGAAAAAAACAAAAAACAAAAAAGGAAAAAAATATCAGCAGTGTCACCTATATCCATGAGATCGGTGAAAAACCTAGACAGATAAAAACACTGATGACGGAGACCAATGGAATATGGAAGCTGTATGGACATAACATATATACACATATAAATGCATATATCTACATAAACAAAGGTATATATGAAAATTACCATATTGTAAAAAGGGCCTATGTTCAGGAGAAAGGCCAAAAATCTCTCTCTCATCACAACACATTGCAACTAAGTATATACGGCATTGTGCAAATACATGTATTTAGCTACATAAGTATAAATAACCTCATCAAAAAATAAAATAAAAACAAAAAAAGTAGCGAAAGTCTGCACAAAGATGGTAAAAAATACAATGTTGCCAACTAAACTGGTAATATAACAGAGAGGAAGCAAGAACAAAACAAAAACAAGGGACAGGGTACATTTTATGAAAATGATAAGTGTTGTGTCCAAACACTGACAGACAGACTAATCTCGTATCTTGAGAAGAGTATATCCCCACAAGTCCCTCAAAGAATCAGTGAGAGATGTCATTATAGCTGGTAAAAAGAGAGGCGGTTCATATTAAAAAAGAGACTAAAGTGAATGAATGCATAATAGTAATGCTAATGAAATTAGAAAACATCTACAAAAGTATGTAATGTCCCATTCAAAATTTAACCCATAAGGTATACGTGTTTTGAATTGGAAAATCCAATAAACTTCCCTTTTACAAAGAAATCTAAAGATATTTCCCCCTCTTGGGTGTAACAAACTTTTCAATGACTTGGACCCCCACCACAGAAGTGTCCACATCATGATATTGATTAAAAGTAGATTGTTACTGTTACTGTTATTGTATACTATACAGATGCTCTTGAAATCTGTCTCTAAGTCGCCTGGTGGTACGTCCTATATAATGTACATTATATAATTTACAGATTACATAGTTACATAGTAGGCGAGGTTGAAAAAAAGACACAAGTCCATCAAGTCCAACCTATGTGTGTGATTATATGTCAGTATTAAATTGTATATACCCGTATGTTGTGGTCGTTCAGGTGCCTGTCTAATCATTTTTTGAAACTATAGATGCTCCCCACTTAAACCACCGGCTGTGGAAGGGAATTCCACATCCTTGCCGCTCTTACAGTAAAGAACCCTCTACGCAGTTTAAGTTTAAACCACTTTTCTTCTAATTTTAATGAGTGGTCATGTGTCTTATTAAACTCCCTTCCACTGAAAAGTTTTATCCCTATTATGGGGTCACCAGTACGGTATTTGTAAATTTAAATCATCTCCCCTCTCAAGCATCTCTTCTCCAGAGAGAATAAGTTTGGTGCTCGTAACCTTTCTTCATAACTAATATCCTCCAGAACCTTTATTAGCTTTGTTGCCCTTCTCTGTACTCGCTTCATTTCCAGTACATCCTTCCTGAGAACTTGTGCCCAGAACTGGACAGTATACTCCAGGTGAGGCCGGACCAGAGTGGGAGAATTATCACTTTATCTCTTGAGTTAATCCCCTTTTTCATGCACACCAATATTCTGTTTGCTTTGTTAGCAGCAGCTTGGCATTGCATTCCATTGCTGAGCCTGTCATCTACTAGGACCCCCAGGTCCTTTTCCATCCTAGATTCCCCCAGAGATGATAATATAAATTGTGTATTTGGTATTGCAATTATAGAAAGATTGAATTCTTTGATCTCTTTTATTCGAACACAAGCATACCACATTACCCTTCATGATATGTTTACAACAGGGGTAACTACCCCCTCCACACCCATAAAATGTAACCACATAATGGACCTGATGGCCATAGGATTAAAGAGACTGGGGGATAGGAAATTGCCCAATGTGGGGGCTCGCCTTGGAATAAAATTAATGCCATCCTTCAGGAGGTCCGCACAGATGTTGTTCTCCGAGAGGATAGGTAAATATTTGTTTACAATCTTCCTAATATCCCCAAATTCCTCACTAAAGGGCAGACTAAGTGTGGGTCTCTCTTTGCTGAACTGATTTACCCTTTTATTTCTGTCACGAGCCTTGCTGCCTTTTAAGAGATCGCCTCTATTTTTGGTACTTGCGATAGAGAGAGCCCTGTCGAGTATTCACCTGGGATACCCTCTTTGCATAAAGCGTGAATACAAAGATTGGGCCTCTTTTTCATATGTACGTATGCTATGTGTTGTGGACTTAAGACTAAATGGCTACTGAAATAAATACAAAAACTGCTAGGATACCAAACTGCTTAATTAAAGGAAAAGTATGGCCAAAGCTTTTTTGGCCCTACTCTCCTATGGATCACTGGAGAGCTGGGCTCCATAGCCCAGCTCTCCAGTGAGCGCTGGAGGGGCAGAGGAGAGAGTCGGTGACTGATAGTCACCGGCTCTCTACCCAATGAAGACTGAAAACCGAGCAATCAGAAGACTTTGATCGCTCAATTCTCATTCTTAGAAGCAGCGGCAGGACAGATGCAGTATCAGATTGATGCTGCATCCACCTAGGTGAGTGTACAGTAATTGTTTGTTTGCTTTATTTAAACCCATAATTCTTTTTTTAAAACCGAATAACTACTAACAAAAAAGTACTAAAGAATACTAAGAAGACATATTGCTAAAATAAGTAAGTGCATAGCACTAAGAAACCAAGCTGTTGAAATAAAACACTAAAGCCGCGTACACATGATCAGATTTTCTGGTGGGAAATGTGTGATGACAGGCTGTTGGTGAAAAATCTGACCGTTTGTATGCTCCATCGGACAATTGTTGTTGGATTTTCCGCGGACAAATGTTGAATGGCGGGCTTTAAAATTTTCTGTCTGTTGTCATATTTTCCGCGCGTGTGTACACAAGTCCATCAGACAAAAGTCTAAAGTACAAACACGCATGCTTGGAAGCAAGGACGAGCCAGAAGCAATCAGCCTTGTAAACTAGCGTTTGTAATGGAGAATTGACATTCGTGACGTGGCAAATTATGAAATCTCGAAATGCAGCGCACAATTCTCTTCTTCTCTAATGGGATAATAATGAAGCTGCTTTGCTGGTGATACTGATGGAGTTCTGCCAAACATATTAAAAGGCTTTTATTTTCTAGTGATATCAAGAATAATATTATTATGCTTTTTTTTTTTCTTTTTTTTTTAACACCATTATCCCGTAGTGTTTAAGATCAAAGATACAACTATGTTGGTGTCCCTTGTCAATTTTACATTGTATTTTTTAAAATGTAACTGCCTACTACCAAACTGCCATTTGAAGTAAAACACAAGCCAAGTATTATACTACACAATTTTTTTATTGTGCATTAAAAAAAAAATACAATTAGACATGCTATCTGCCAATAGAACTTAACCAAAAAGTGCATTCTATACATCCAAAAATATAGAAAATATACCAAATCAAATCATTATTCAACCAAAAAATAAAATAAAAGCCTCTGCCTCCTAATATAGGGGGTCAACAATGACAAGAGTTGGTGAAAGCAGGGGTTCGTCATCTGGAGATAATAGAGAAAATCCAGCTTATTCTCCTGAAGCTCCTGCAGCAAAGTCATATGACATAACTGGTCTCCATTAATAAAGCAACCAATTTATGGTCCAAGAAATCCTCCTCCTCCTGTTCCTGGACTGGATTTGGGTCAAAGCAATAACTCCAAGGCCAATAATAAATAACACGTTATCTCCTCCGATCCCGCAACATGGCTGGTTGATGAACAGGTATTCAGAAACAAACTGAAAAGCACAAAATGAAAAGTGCGAAATGAAAAGCGCAAATCAACACTCACCAAACTTCTACTATGCAAAATTAGCAGAAGGAGCCCAAAGGATGGCGCTAAAGAGCTGAAAAACCACCTAATACGTTGCTAAGTTCGTCACTTGCCATTTATATGCAAGACAAAATCCAGACACACGCCTTCAGACAAAAGTCTGAGGTTTTGTCTGTGGAAAATCCGATCGTGTGTATGAGGCTTAACACTTTTGGTAGGCTTAAAGTATTTACAGCTGCTGCTTTAAACTATATGCAACAGGCTCATTTGAATGAGGCTGCCAATAAGTCTCATTTCAATGGTTTGGTTTTATAATATTTTTTAGTAGCTATATTTTAGCAATTATTTCAATAGCTAATTAGTCTTAGTTCAGCAGCTTGGTCTCTAAGGAGGATTCCCCACATCCAATTTAAATGACAGGAGAGTGTGACCAGCTCTTAATGAAACGAATTGCACAGGAGTCCCGTGCGTCTTTGCCTTGGTTTCAGGTCCAAATTCAGGCAACAATTTGGGACTGATTTGTCCCTTTACATTGGTATTAGACCCTTTACAAAATAATCTAGAGTGGGTGACTGGGGACAAGGAGAAGGCAAATTTATGAAATACTTTCTTCAGCTCTGTGTATACAAAGGAGCATGGGGGAGCTTAGGGCCATAATGGGGATGATATTGACACAGCCCCAAATGATCCACAATGGCTCAAAAGTGAGATGGTCCACAAACATTTTAGACAGAATAATGCCCTGTACACACGGTCGGACTTTCCGATGTAAAATGTGCGATCATAGCTTGTTGTTGGAATTTCCGACCGTGTGTGGGCTCCATCGGACTTTTTCCATCAGAATTTCCAACATGCAAAGTTTGAGAGCTGGCTCTAAAATGTTCCGACAACAAAATCCATTGTTGTAAATTCCGATCGCATGTAGACAATTCCGACGCACAAAGTTTCCACGCATGCTCAGAATCAAGCAGAAGAGCAGCACTGGCTATTGAACTTCATTTTTCTCGGCTCGTCATACGTGTTGTACGTCACCGTGTTCTTGACATTTGGAATTTCCAACCAACTTTGTGTGACCGTGTGTATGCAAGACAAGTTTGAGCCAACATCCGTCGGAAATAATTCGATGGATTTTGTTGTCAGAATGTGCGATCTTGTGTACAGGACATTAAGGTGGATAAAACACCTGGACCAGGTGGCATCCACCCACGGATCCTAAAAGAATTGAACTCTGTCATTTCAAGGCCTTTGTTTCTAAGATTTAGGGACTCATTAATGACTGGAATGGTACCACTGGATTGGCGTAGGGCCAATGTGGTGCCCATATTTAAAAAGGGATCAAAGTCTTTACCAAGTAACTATAGACTGTTAGTTTAAAGAGGAACTGCAGTCTGCTCACATATTTGTAATAAAAACATCTTTGCCATTCTGAAGCTTCCCTCCAACCACTTTACATATTATTTTATATATATTGTGATTCTGTACTTGCCAAATATGCTGCAGAAATCTCCCTCCACTGAGTCTGGCTGCAACCATTTTAACTGTGGGCAGCTGAAGCTGCTGCCTGTTCACTTCCTGGATTTACACAGACACACAAAGGCACACCTCCAGCTCTACAGCTCTCATTGGCCCTCTTATAACTCACCCCCCTCCCTTCCTGGCAAATTCTCGCGAGCGTTAAGCCTCATACACATGATTTGATTGTTGGCAGGGGATGGTGTAATGACAGACTGTTGGCATAAAATCCGACTGTTAGTACGCTCCTACAGATGACTGTTGTCCAACTTTCAGCCAACAAATGTTGGATGGCAGTCTAGCAAATTTTCGGCGGACAACGGTCTGTTGTCAGATTTTTGTATCATCTGTACACGAATCCGTCACACAAAAGCCCAAAGTACAAACACGCATGCTCGGAATTAATGCTCACCAAACACAACATTAGCAAAAGGTGCCCAAAGGGTGGCGCTCAAGAGCTGAAATTCCATGTAGTACATCACTACGTTCGTGTTTGTTGGCTGACAATTGTGTGCCATTAGTATGCAAGACAAAATCCAGGCACACGCCCTTTTGACAAAAGGTATTTACTAGCAGAAAACAAATGTTTTACTATCCAAAGTTAAAACAACAAAATGTAATCTAATTAATCTTAATTTAATAGACAGAAACTTAAAAAATTACTGAAGGTCCGCTTTAACTTTTATAATTGGGAAGATACTGGAGAGTTTAATAAAAGACCACATAGATGAGTTCTTGCTGGAAAAAATATATTTTAAGCAACAGACAGCATGGATTCATGAAAGACAGAAGTTGTCAAACAAACCTGATTTCTTTTTATGAGGAGGCAAGTAAAGCCTTGGACAGAGGGGTGGCTATGGACGTGGTATACTTGGATTTTGCAAAAACGTTTGACATAGTTCCCCACACATGGCTCATGTGTAAGGTAAAGTCTACAGGCTTGGAAAGATCAGTTTGTAAATGAATAGAAAACTGGCTAACAGACCGAATTCAGAGTAGTGGTTAATGATTCCTACTCTGAATGGTCTAAGGTTATCAGTGGTGTACCCCAAGGTTCAGTGTTGGGACCCTTACTTTTTAAAATCTTTATAAATGATATTGGGACATTTCTGTCTTTGCAGATGACACCAAGCTATGCAGTGGAATAACGTCCTTACAGGATGTCTCCAATTTGACCTCAATCCATTTTCTAATTGGGCAACTATGTGACAAATAAGGTTTAATGTTGATAAATGTAAAGTTATGCACTTGGGGGCTAAGAATATGCATGCATCACACATACTAGGAGGAATACAACTGGGGGAATCAATGGTGGAGAAGGATCTGGGGGTTTTGGTAGGTCATAAGCTCAATAATAGTAGGCAATGCCAAGCTGCGGTTTCCAAAGCGAGCAAAGTCCTTTCTTGCATTAAGAGAGGTATGGACTCCAGAGAGAGAGATATCATTATTCCCCTGTACAAATCATTAGTAAGACCTCATCTGCAATATGCAGTTCAGTTTTGGGCGCCAATTCTCAAAAAGAAGAAACTGCAGAAAGTGCAGAGAAGGGCAACCAAACTGATAAGAGGCATGGAGGAGCTCAGCTATGAGGAAAGATTAGAGGAACTGAATCTATTCCCTCTTGAGAAGAGGAGATTAGGGGGGATATGATCAACATGTACAAATACATAAGTGGGCCATATAGTGAACTTGGTGTTGAGTTATTCAGTTTAAGGTTTTCAGTTTAAGAGGACAAGGGGGCACTCTTTACGTCTAGAAGAAAAAAAAAAATCATCTCCAAATAAGGAAAGGTTTCTTCACAGCAAGAGTTGTGAAAATGTGGAGTAGACTCCCTCCAGAGGTGGTTCTGACCAGCTCATTAGATTGCTTTATAAAAGGCCTTGATTCTTTCCTAAATGTACATAATGTAATTGGGTACTAACATTTATAGGTAAAGTTGATCCAGGGAAAATCCGATTGCCTCTTGGGGGATCAGAAAGGAATTTTTTCCCCTGCTGTAGCAAATTGAAGCATGCTTTGCTGGGGTTTTTCGCCTTCCTCTAGATCAACTGTGGGTGAAGGATTGTGTATATAGGATTGTATTATTATTTTTTTGGTTGAACTAGATGGACTTGTGTATTTTTTCAACTTGACTAACTATGTAACTGTGTCCCTGAAACAGAGAACAGGGACCCACTGGACCCCTGCTGTAAGCCAAATCTGGCAGTGTGAAGCCAGCCTTAGTGATTTTTTTATATTTATGTCAGTAGATAATAGTTTTATTTCAATAGCTTGGTTTCATAGTGCTTTGCAATTTCTTATTGTAGCAATTGGCAGTTACATACTGCACTCTGTACTGTATGATTTATTTTATAGTCTGGACCATGATGTTCTTTATACTGTACTTTTTATTTATTTATTTATTTATTTATATACTGTACTATTTACCCCAAACTGCGATCCGGGGGCAAGATGCAGCCGTTTGCTTGCCTTTATCCGTCCCTTGGGGCATTATTCCTCTCATTTATATGGGACACTATTTTGCCAACTGACATCAACAATGGAGCACTATTCCTCCCAATGAATACCAACAGTGGGGCACTATTCCTCCCAATGATATAGATGGGGCAATATTCCTCCCAATGATACCAAAGATGGGGCACTTTTCCTCCCAATGAATACCAACAATGGAGCACTATTCCTCCCAATGAATACCAACAATGGGGCACTATTCCTCCCAATGATACTGATGGGGCACTATTTCTCCCAATGATACCAATGATGGGGCACTATTCTTCCCAGTGATACCAAGGATGGGGCACTATTCCTCCCAATGATACCAACAATGGGGCACTATTCCTCCCAGTGATACAAACAATGGGGCACTATTCATCTCAATGATACCAACGATGGGCACTATTCCTCCCAATGATACCAATGATGGGGCACTTTTCCTCCCAATGAATACCAACAATGGAGCACTATTCCTCCCAAAAAGTTCCCCCCTAAAGTTTTAAGGACAAAACACTGGCCCTTTATTTAGAAAGTTTAGAGTCACCTGGCCTAGACCACTGAGCTCTGTATTGCTCATTCATACCCTTAAGAATTATTTTAGGAACCTGGTATTTATTTCTATTCAAGAAATGGACACACTTTTGCTAGCACCTTTATAAAGGATAATGGGGATGGTGTGTACCAGCTTGACTAGGGGACAAGCAGGGATTAATGATATTTGAATCCAAACTCCCCTATAGGCAAGGACTGATAAGAATGGTTGGGGTTCTTTCTATAATGTTGATACTACATAAATGAGTAATAAATAATAAAGTTTCTGGGGATATACAAGTCAGTTTTAATAGATTTTTCACAAATGGAAAGAGTCTTAAATAGTTGTACCCCAAGGGACTGGTAGGGTTTTGGTTTATTCAGTCCTGCAACAATCATTGTCACCTAAAGCTGGTCCAAGGACGACAGTACTGTCAGGGGTGCTTGACAATTTCTTGTAGCTATACCTATAATCAAAAATGTATTGTTTCATTTTGGAAATGGTTATTTTCACATAGCCCACATGTGAATATTTTCACACTACACAGTGGTTTAAGATGGAAAATGTTTTAAAACCTTTAAATATATCACAGCAGCGGCACTGTCTTCGTTCAATGTGTGATACCTCTTAAAGCTTTATTGAAGAGACCTCTACTGTACAGAGTGTATACTGCTGGCTCATGTAAACAGCCATACTTATATAATCATGCTGGAACACATTTAGAAGAGAATCATCTGTAGTATCAGTTAAATCATGCCAGAAGAATTTTATAATTCTAATGGTTATTAGTAGTTAATCACATTCAACTGGACTCAAGTTGTAATGTTAAAAATGTTTTGCTTCTTATCTACATATCGTCTTCAGTTTTAATAGGTGTTAGGAACATACCCAGCATTTATAGCCTCACAGGTATTTTGGTCTCCTTAATTCAATCACCACAAGCTATACCATGACCTAGATTATTGTAAACCTTTATAGTCCTTCATTCTAATGTCTGAAAAATAGGCCAAGAAAACAAGACAATTTCCAGGGCTCAGCCAAGGCCTTTATTTCAGGCAACATCAAAGCATTATATAAAACATAGAATCATTGGTAATATTTGCCTTTTATTGACAAGGACATGGATCTCGCTTACGTCTTCTTTTAGCAAAGTTCAGGAGCAGTAACTGAACGGAGAGGATACAATGGTTGTTGAGATGAATTACAAGATTGCTGGAGCAATACAAGAGGCATATTTATGAAGCTTTGAATCTGGCATTAACCAATATCAAAACTTCCTGGTGCATGTGTTTTAAATAACAGTAATTGATTGACCACCAGTGAATGATTTAGGCTGGGTTCACACTATTGCGAATTGGATGTGTGTTTCCCAGCATTTAATTCGCATGTCAGGAGAGTGTGACCGGCTCTCTATGGAGACGGTTCACACATCTCCAGAGTGGCTCCGGAGTGAATTACACAGGAGTCCGGTGCATCTGGTCCGTTTCAGGCCTGAATTCAGCCAAAAATTCGGACTGAAATCGGACCTAAAACGGTGAATGGAGATGCACCGGACCCCTGCTGTGAGCCGCTCCGCACACAGTGTGAACCCAGCCTAAAGGCTAAGTTCACCTTCTGTATTTAGGGTGGAACATGTAACATGTTCCAGATGCTAAAGCCTCTCCCCAGTGACAGTGGGCGGGCATCTTCTCCAGGCGTCCGCTGTCAGTGTATGAACAAGAGGTCCTGCCCGCCGGCCACGTCATTCATTCACAGTCCACTGTGAATGAGAAACTACAAGTCCTGACAACCTTTGCAGCTGTCGGCTTGTAGTTTCAATGAACTACCAGGGCGCTGTTGAGCTCTTTAGGTAGTTCATTCATTCTTCCTGTCAGTCTGTATCTTTCTGCCGTACGAGGTACGAGCAGGCAGATACACTGAGAAGTTTGCAGGTGTCCTGCATGGCACCCGCATTCTGCTGATCACAGGTACAATGCTTTCCAGGCTCCAAGTAAAAAAATAAAAATAAATGCGCATTTTTTTACTTTACTATTTTTTTTTTAAAAAGGTGAACAGATCTGCCTGTAGGTTTTTCAGGCAGACCTGATTGGACGGTTCATTCACCCATATGGATCTGTGTGTAAATGGACTTGTGTCCGTTTACACCCCCCACCTCCAATCTGATCTAGTCCACTAAAAACAAATGGATGGGGATCTGTCCTCCTCCGATCGGAGGGCAGTCAGATGTAAGCAGACACCCTACCAGCCATAGAGCAGAGTGGGCTCTGTTCGTGTCCGTTCTCCAGAAATTGAGCAGACATGGGCTTGTCATCCATCCAATCTGCTCTGATCAGCAGGGGATCAGCGGACAGATTTCCTGCTGAGCAAAACGGGGCCCACCCTGTGTGAAAGGGGCCTTACCTATGTAAAAAAACAGTTTTTTATATTTCCTTTGAAAATGATTGGCTATTCTTTACAAAGTGAATTTGCGGTTGAGCTGCAT